>NC_060208.1:231136145-231445000 GCF_021130785.1 Homalodisca vitripennis
TAACGTAAATATTCACGAATTTGGATGAACTATATTATTGCTTTAAAAATATCTGTGCAAAAAATTAATTTTGACATGACAAAATGTACACAAATTGTTATTAGATAACAAGATGATAATTTCACCCTTTCTTGGACACTTTGTATTTCCACATTGATATGTTTAATCTAAATGTATAAGGTAATAGAGTTGCTTTAGAGTAATAGAGTTAATATATGTAGTGTAGTATAATTATATACAAATTAGTCAAACAATATTGCATAGGTGTATGTCATTATATTTAATGAAAGTAAGCCAAGATAACTTCAATATATATTGACAAGTAACTTAGTCAATCTTTGTAAGTAACACAATATACCCGTTGTAATACAAGCCCAATTCAAAACCAATTCGATGCATCCGATCTCTTTGATGATCCCAAATGTGACAAGTACACAACGATGCAGGTCTATTACATTGGCTTTGTTGTATTCAGTGTTTGTTAGTTGCTCGGATTTCATTCAATTTGAGACACAATGGAAAATCTAAGTGTAATGACTTTGATATTTCATAAGGTTTAAATGATTTACTAAGCATAACGTAAATATTTAGTTTAGAGATTTTATATCAAGGCTCTTTAGAACAACAAAGTAACGCAAAATTGAAGCGATATAATACAAATATTATTGTGATAAATTATTATATGCATGTAAATATATGCCTATTTTGGTCAAGACGTTTATGCTGGGTATAAATTAAATTTAAAAAAAGCATTTTCACTTTTTAGAGACATTCGTTAAGGTAAAAAAAGATCTTTTAGATTATTGTAATTTATGAACCAAGAAATGAAGTTCAAGTCTCATTTATCAGCAAGAACCGGTACATAATGCGATTGAAGTATTTATATACAGTTACAAAGAAACTTTTATAAAGAATGTTATTATTTTTAAGAAATTGTGTAATATACCAAAAGTAAACTATCGTTTTTAAATATGTCTTAAGATTCTAGAACATGTTTACGATACCTCATTTTCATCTGGCTACTATTCGATTGATTGTTCTGTGACTCTGCTTAACAATACCATTTGCAATCAGTTTGTTTACACACCTAAAAAAACGCTTTTATCACATTGCTGCTGATTTGTTCTAAACAAAATATTTTATAATTAACCTTTAACACTCCTGTTAACCAGGCGGCCCATTGCATGTCAAAACAACAAACTCAATATACCTCATCATTTTACATTTTTAAGATTTGTGTACTGATAATGGGCTTTAAGACTAAGAAAATTACAGTATTTTGAATTTGTACCGATTTTAAATACGCTGTATATAATTTACAAAAGCTCACAATAAAACACACTTATTAAATTCTTGCTTTATGCAATTGCAAATGCAATATATATAACACTCAACATATATATATATATATAACATATTTTTTTTAAATAAAAAATATTTTTGCGGTTCCGGTTTTTTTATGGAAACCTATAATTTAAAATTCTGCAGTACTATTAATTTAAAGTAATATATTTTCATTTTTTCTGACTCTTTGTGGACCGGCCCAAGTATAATTGTAAACATTTGATTTTGTCTTCAGAAATTTATATTTTTAATAGAATACATTTATCTAAAAGTGTATAATGCAAAGTTAGCTATTCAAAATCCTTTAATAAATAGTTATTATTGTTGTAAATTAACTGTCCAAAAAATATAAGGAATTATAGTGTGTTCATTATTAACAAATAAAGTTAGCTTTTACATCTCGTTTTTATAATAATGCATATTTTTATACAGCTAAAAGCAACAACACAATAGGTATTACCGATAAAAAAGCTATATTGGATAAAAATGTACATAATATAAAAATAATTTCAAGTATTTTCATTAAGTATCCAGTATAATATATTATTTCCTTAATATTTTTGAATAAGTTTAATTTTTTTTATATGATGTTCTCCCAGACAGAGAAACCAGCGTTACTTTTGTAATAATATCAATAATATACTCGCATGGCCATTATCACCCGCTTGGAAAGGTAGATCACCCTTCAACAGTGGATATGAGGATACCCTGTGATTGTAGGTTGTGAATATTATCACAAAAGTAAATCTGGAAACTCTGACTTTGAGAACCTACAATATGGTTGAAAAAAATGTAAACCAAACACAAAAGACAATGTTAAATTTAATATATAAAAAACTATTTTTATGGGCAATCTAATTATCTTAATACTTAATCTTTATCATATTATTGGTAAATTATATTTTATGTAATATAGCTGTTTTTATCTTTAGTATCTACTACATTGCTGCTCTGATCTACAAGTGTTAAACAATATCATATGACTGTATTCTTTTATTTCAATGAACCTATTATCTTTCCTTGCTTATAATTTTTCAGTCGATTTACAACATTAATGTTCAATTAAAATATGGTGCAAAATGAGAATTTTATTAATATATTTTGATGCAATATTTAGACCAAAACTAATTCCATAGAACATTAATTTTGCCTTAAGTTGAACAAAACAGTTTCAATCAATGCTGGGCAAAATATATCTTTAAATATTATTTACTTTACAAAAAATCCCATATTGATCTATAAAGTTGCATTACAGTAAACAAATATACTTATAAAAGGAGCCTCTTAAATTTAATAAACTGTCAGAGTAAACGTTGTAAACGTTGAGCACAACTAACAGTTTAAGTAACTTAACCACTATTTTTTATTGTTTTATGTATAGTCTTGGAAGGATGAGTAAAATGTATAGTAGCAACACTTCTTTCTTCAAATTTTTATGCAACCACGGTTGAACAAAGAGTAAAAACATATCCAGACAACATTTAATTTTATAGTAGAAATATAAAAACTGTACATGTTAACAAATATTAAGTATGTAGTTGATGGTCAGTACAGAAATTGTACAAATTTAAAAGGAAAAGTTAGTATATAACTTTACTATAAATTTAAAGACTGTTATAAGACCCGTTTTATTTGTCTTTTGAAATAAGTAGGCTTCTCAGGCCTGTGTATATATGTATATTTTCTTGATCGTAAACAAGGCAAAATAAACTATACAAAAAAATGCTCTGAATAAAGTAAATTAATATATTTCTGAAATCCAAAACCAGGTTGTACCTTGTCTTTTTTACGCTGAATGAAAAGGATAGCTCCGACAAATTTTCCATCATTAGCTTAGAGCTACATTTCATTTCACACTTATATTTACTGGCACGAATTAAATTTTGCGTTGGCCTTATAACACTTTATTTCTATTTGCTTTACAAATTAAATTGTGTTTCAAAGGTATTCCATTAATTCATATCATGGTTTTGTTTAATTACATAAGTTCAAATTATATGTTTAATAGTGAACTAAAAACGGATATTGAACGCGATTGTTACATTTTAATTATTACAATTAATGGAAAAATTGTATCAGGTAAAAACTATAAACAATGAAATATAAGTTGTTATAAATACACATGCTCTATTGTGGAGGATAATATTTACTGAATGCCATTAAAATATGCTTGTATCTTCTGAGAAACACTTTAAAAAATAAGTATACAAAATTAATTATTGTTTAATAAATTTGAACTAATAGCACATTTTCGTCACCTTACTGCCACTTATCACATTTTGAACGTTGTTTATTTCAACCTACCAAAGTTTTTTTTTATCACGAGACTTACTTATTAGATATTATATAAAACAACAACTTTATTATAGAATCATGATTTTAGTACAGTATACAAACCGCTCATTTAAACTATTAATACGTCATTAAAAGCTGTAAACAATTATGATTGGTTCCTATAGAAAATGTGTATGACCGATGCAATGGAGAAAGTGTACGGCAGGTCGTTAATATAAAGCAGGAAGAGAATTGGACCCAACACGAACCCCTTCGAAACTCACTGATAGTTGATAAAATTATGTCTGATTTATATTTGAGCTATAAGAGTATTATATTGTTTGCTTCTTTTGAATGAATACAAACCAAAGAAATTGTTGACTATACGTCTAATTCCGTAAGTTTTTTTTTAACTAAATATGGTGCTTGACAAAACCAAAAGCTTAGGTCACATTATCCATATGCGACATGAATTTCTCCATCCAAAGGTTTTAAAACTGATTGTAACTAAAAACAACACTGTGGATGATGATTAGGTTCGGAATCCATTCTAAAACTCTGGAAAAATGTTAAAATTACCAAGCAATCACTTTAGAAAGGTTTTTTTTAAAATTTTTAGCCAGACTAGTATTAGATCTATTGAAAGATAAATTGGCATTCTTGTTTTTTTTTATTTTTTAAGGAAAATTAGTTTTATTTTAGAATGTTTGGGATGATCATGGAAAGTTCCATTCTTTTAAACCCATTAATAATAATGGTTAATGGTTTTGAAATTAAATATGCACATGTATTTTTAACATAGGAGGAAACGCTGCACCAAATTATGGAATTTACGGTTTTGAAAGAAGCTATAGCTTTTTTTGCTTCCTAAGGAGTGGTTGGTATCAGATTATTTAAAATATATTTTATTCTCATTTAGTTTTTTTACATTTTAGTTTTAGAATTCATTTAATGAATATGAATTCATATACATTTTTGTAATAAAATCAGGTCACTTATAGAATAAGGTAGAAATATTGCTCAGTTCTTCAGACAACGAAATCTGGATAGAGGGTTATCTTCCAAGAATTCATGAGATTTATGATGCTAATCGTCATGTATGTCCAATCCTCAATTGATATTGTTTCTATTAACCTAGCTGTTTCTATAAGATCTTGACCGTTATTTAACAGATATGAAACGAACAAACAGTAATAATAGTTTGTCCAATAGATTAAAATATCTATCCACAACAAACTGTTTGTTTGGGATCTGCATTAGGTTCTGGAGTTGCACTCATTTAGGGGTGAGTTATTTTAATGATAATATCAGATTGAGTATAGGGTTCAAAGATTTCAATTTCTCATAGTGGCCATATCCCACCTCCGAAGTTTCAGGGAAAGGTTTTCCCTTTATTTTAGTGTTTCCATTACGCTTTACTAGGAAGCCTGTGGAACGTTAAAAGCATTAAAGATGCGAATTTAGTTAGAGATATGGATTTATAGTACGGACCATCGTTTACCTCAGCAGTGCTAGAGCATATTTCAACGTACATTTTAGTGTTCCAGATAATTCCAGATGACATCATTGTTAGAAACTACTTGGAACCGCTTCTGGTCCAAGTGTTTGAGATAAAATGTATGAATATCTTTATGGTACTTTCAGTAATGCTAGGCACGTTTTGCAATTCATATCATATTTTGAATTACACCGTAAGTATCAGTACTAACCTTGGCCAGACAGACTAACACTAAAACTTTAATTAGTTTGATGGAATCACACACACACGCGCATGTTTGAGAGCTTCTCTAGCAAAATTGCCTACAATATATAGTACCTTAGCACCGAAAAATAATAAGAATTTAGTTAATCCACAAAGATATTCATTTAGATTTCTAATAGAACATTAAGAATTCTAATAACGAAAATTTTAAACTTTTACTATGTTACAAAAGACAAAATGTTAATAGTACAAAGAGAAAATAAATGCAGATGACTATATTGGTCTAACCAAACGCAACTATTTAAATGAGTTATGTACAAAAATTAAAGTTAGGTGACGCTTTTGATAAATATAAAAAATCTGATCTTAAAATAAAAAATTATAAATGCTAAATGAATATAAAACGTGATACTACATAAATTGATGTAAAACTGTGTTTAGATTAAATGCTTCCATTGCATTACTTCACTGTAGATGATATTACATATATTTATGATTCATTCTTTTTCACGCAATATATACCTTTTTATGTCAATATAATCGTGAATACTGTGTAATGATATGTGCAAATACTGCATTCAATGTACGCTGTTACTTTGATAATGTTATGAAACATACCAGAGTACTATTTAACCCTGTTGCTTATGTAAAGTTGAAGACTGTAAGAAATAGCGAGTATTAACAGTTTGTATAAAATAATAATTGCATTTATCTTGCTCAGTAAATTCTTCTTAAGTATGTGTGCAGACTTTCAAACTTGTTGCATCGCGTTTCATAGATAGCGAGTTAGTATTAAACGAGTTAGTAGTAAATTAAATAGTTGTTAATTGTAGAATACTATAACTATTAAGTATTAGGTGCGCAAAAATATTGTATTATGCATGAAAACGCTACCAATCGTAATACAATTTTAATGAGGACCCACTAAACTTTTCTTCTCCAAAACACACGTGCATGTTTATGAAAAGGGAAAGTTCACATGGTATTAGTGATTGTTGTCAATCACTTAACGGAAGGACTATTTTATCTCATTTCTTCCCCATTCAACGTACTTCCATCGGAGACACACGGCTTGACCGGAGGGAACGATATTGATACTACGTATTAAAAACAATTGAAGTTTTTTAAAAATATTGTTAAATGCTCTGTTATTGTGCTTATTTTTAAGGGGGGTCTGTTCGCCTATCTTCCGTAATGTTAATTATATGTAATTTTTATAGAGTTGTGTTGAACCTACACTGAAATGTTTTTATTTTATTTTATTAATCATGTAATACTCTAGTCACTGACACAAGGATTTTTGTTTATTTTGTGCATTTTAATTTTTTCTACAAATTTTTTTAAAAACTTGTGTTAAATTTCAAGTTTTTAATTCAGAAATTTAATTATTTTATAAGCCCAAAAATTAAAATTTTTACAAAATCCTTGTGTTAGTGACTAGTAAATACTAAAACAAACACACAGTGAAAATTTCATAAAGATATCTTTAACAGGTCCTGAGAAAACTTACATCAAAGTTAGAAAATACAAATTTTGGGAAAACGCGTTTGAAAAAAATCGTTGTACTAACCTACAGTGAACTTGGTAACATCAGTAGCTGCCAGTGCTGTAGGCTGGTTTGTCTGCTTCATCCTGCTCAAATTTGGTCCTCTAACTTTCTTTTCTTCAATGCCTTAGCCTTCCTGATTTTCTTCTCAAGCTCATTTTGCAGCTAATTCGGCTTTCTTGAGTCGCTTATTCTCAAGGCTTTTCATTGCAGCAACCACATTTTTTACCAGGAGAAAGTTTAAGCTCATCCATTATTTTGTACTCTACTTATCAGGCCATTATTAAATGTGCCTATAGCTAAATAAGTCCCATATTTTTAGCACTGGTAGGCTAACAAAAAACCCTTTTTGGTATTACAGACCAAATCGCATTGTTCAATGATTCGTTTGGGTTTTTTGTTTTGCCCTTCACACATTTTTGCAAAAGCTCAGGATCAGCCAAATCCCTAAATATTGGCTTGATAGCAAGCATAACAGCTGTTGGCAAATGAAAGTGTTTGTTATGATCATACTCAGTATTATCAAGTAAGCTCTGGTTGAACTTACACCACGTTCCGTCTCCTTTTGGGCAAAGCTCGTGTTTTGGGGTTGTTCGTTAGTCGATAAGACGTGGAAAAATTCAGCCCAAACTGCTTGCTTCATTTCCCTTACACTTGATGTGTTCCGACGTATAGCCAGTCCATAATAACTTTGCAGTTGATGAAACAGCAGCAGTAGTAAGTCGACCTTTTCCGGACATAGATTTGTTATCTTCAAGGAGGGTTTTACCCGACGTACTTTTTATTTTGAGTAAACGTGTTCCCATTCTCTTTTGCACGTGGTCTATGCATTCAAGTTTGTTTATTTTTATTTCTTCTCCATAAACTTGAGCTTCATTCACTGATGCATAGGCCTTTGAGTCTCCATCTCCCAAGTAGTTGAGGTAGCGAACATTATATTCCGGCTCTGACCTCCGAAAAAACCTCTAAAGCGCCAGCGACCTCTCCATTCCTCCGCTGCTACCCTGATAGTTTGCTTTACAGCTGACTACATGTACATTTTCACACTTATTTGGGCATTTACAAAACTTTTGAAAGGATAGATACATCTAGTAACTTTCCCTGTATCTACTGATGTTAGAGAAAGAATGCCATTTTGAGAGACATGGTCTCTCTTTTGCCATGAACCGTCTAGTGCAACGCATAAGTTATGTCGGTCCCCATCATTACTCACTGCTTTTTCTACGGCGTTTCTCATACTTTTTTTACACATATTTTCTGCTACTGTGCCTAAAACTTGTTCATGTTTTCTATAATGAACTGGAGGAGGAGGAAGATTTAGAGTGCCACACAAAGATTTGGGCTGCTGTGTGGCCTTTGCCAATGCTGCGCATACCGTGCACAAGACGTAGGTTCAAGTCGTAAAGAGTTTACAGATTTTCCATTGATATTTTCAGTGATTTTATTACAATTGTCAATAGACCTTTTTTTGTCTGTACAGTTTGGACAATACACTGAGAAATTTACTGCAAGTCCTTCAACAGACCGCCTTTCAAAAATCAATTTGTGCTTGCAACGACTGCATCCTGCGATTTCATTTATGGCTTCGGCATGCGAATTCCAAATCAAATATGTCATATGCTAAAACCTCATTCTTCTGATTATAGTATTCAAAATTACCTTGAACTTTCATTTTTCTAACAGAAGAACTAGGGGGTGGTAGGATTATCAGAAGTGTCAGTGCTGGTGGTAGGCCTGGGCAAAGTTTCAGTATTGAGGTTATACATAGCCTCAGAAGATCTATCAAGGCTAGATTTAGTCTTTCCAAACATGCTTTCTCTTGGAATAACACTTGAAACGATTCCCGATTTTCTGTTTATTTCCCATGTTAACTTGAAACAACAACTAATATTCACAAAACTCGAATAAGTAAACTGTCACTTTGTAAACAACACAAATTGAGAAACACTCTCACTGACATCACATAAACAAAGATCACATGACCAAATAGTACACCTGACAGAGACAAAAATATACATCAAAAGCAGGGTAGCCAACATAACATAACAATAAGGAAACAAGAATAGTAGTAGTATGTATGAATATGATTAAAGCGTGGGCCACCAGCGGGGCTGCCTCTTTCACCATAAATTGGTTGCAATGCTTTCGAAAAAACTTTCTTTTCAATAACTTCTAATAAGGATAGAAAGAAAATAAGCACATCTTTGAAAAGGTGAGGTTCTGAAGAATATAAAACTAAAAAAAACCAAAAAACTCAAAAAATGAAATTTTTAGTACGGACCCCCCTTAATCCATCCTATAGTTTAAGAAATTTTTATACAATTTTAAAAAGCAAAGATCTCTTAATAATCGATTCTTAAGAACTGTCTAACTTATTAATAAGAGAAATTTAATAAGTACTAATAAGAATATGTGATCTGATATTCTGATCTTCGATAATCAATAAAACTGCGTTGCAGTATAATAAAAAGACAAAGTGCGCTTGCTGTCAAGTTTATTTTTGCAGTAGACGGTATTTTATATTTTAGTTTATTAGTTTACACTGATTTCCACTATGAATTGTTTCTGTTTATTAAAACAATGTATTTCTTAAAGAATTTTTAATTTAATTTTTGTCCCTGCTCTAAATTTGGGAACATATTTTAGGGTCAATAAAAACTATTAAAATATATCCTTAATAGATTTACAGATAAATAAATAATAAGTAATATCTAATAAATAATTCAGATATGATAAATTTCAGGCTTATTTGGGACTACAACGTTAATACTGTTATTGTTTGGATGTACTGTTATCTATATATTCCTTATCTCAAACCTGCAGAATATGCATTATAGCTAGGCGATAAATGTATTTAAAAAAACATATTTTTGTCATAGTATGACTGAATTCTTTAATGCACAAGAACAATATTAAGCTTATAACAACGCCTGGTACCGCAATATATTTGATTGCTAAATGAAAAATCTACAAAGCGATGATAACATGTATTCCTGTTTAAAACCCGAAGACGGTTAATACCAATTGCAATTTAGAGTTAGGTCGAGCACAATCCAGCAACTGAAAGCGATGCTCACAAATAACCTGATGCGGCCTAAGTCATGAAAATAACATTGGTTGTTTTAAGCTCGTAGCGTACTCTTATTTACTTCACAACACTGGTGTATATTTAGGTAGCCTATGTAGAACTTAGCAATTTCAAGGTTTTGTGCGTTTAATACAACTCTGTCGTCCATTTTTGCTGTTCCAGTCTTTAAATACTCTAAAGGACTCTCTGCCTGCCTCTTGGCACAAGCTCTTTTCTCGAATCCACTTTCAGAGGATTATTGCATTCAAAAATATGTATAGATGCTGGTGGAACGTTTTTACTTGGAAGTAGCATAAAATCTCAGCCAGGTAATTTAATGATAGGTTATGAACTTTATTACATCAACGTAGTATTTTTGCTTTTATTTATTTATTTTATTTTCCAACGGCAGCAGCCAATTTACAAATACAAACATAGATAGTAGATACAGCGGAAAATAAAATTAATACGAACAGATGAAAAATCTACATAAAGTAACAAGATAGGTATCATACAAAATTTGATAATAAATAATTAGTATTCAAAGATGTAACAAGTTATAAATATCCAAAACATAACAAAAAAATAAAAATAAAAGATTAACAACAACAATAATTATTCAAGTATGGAGCGAACATAAATAAATTGTGCTAATAAATTAAAATATAATATATAACATTTAACAAATAACAGTGAAATTAAATAAATACAACATATAATACAATGAACATGCACTTAACACAGATTAAAGCTAACTACTGTAGGTCTTAATCACTAGTCCCTCACAGAAAGAAGAGAGAAGGCCTGCCGGCGAACCTGGTGAAGTCCATCGAAGAACAGGTCACACCCAGACGCAACCTGATTCCCAGGCGAATAAACCTTGCGAAAGGACTGTTGAAGTCGAAGTTGGTTGAGTGGTATCTTCGACCCAGCAGATCTCGAGATCTTGTGTTTGCCGGAACTCTGAGGTCGATTTCAGCTAGGAGATCTGGACAGTTCATGCGACCATTCACTATCTTCCAGAGAAGGACAACATCAGCCACGTCACGTCGCAGGGCAAGAGGTGGCAAGTTCAGATTGCTGGACAGTTCCTCCACAGGCACATCAAGATAGGCAAAACCCAGCCGGACACCAATCAAGCGAAGAAAACGCCTTTGTAGAGCCTCCAGTCTCGTCCTATTGCCAACAGTGTAAGGCGACCACACGGGACTTGCATATTCTACAAGCTGTCTCACAAGGGAACAATACAGAGTGCGAAGAGCAGAAGGGTTGTCGATGCCTCTGGAGAATCTTGCTATGAAACCAAGCATCTTGGTTTTGCTTTGCTACTGATGTGGTCTATATGTCCAGAAAATCCCATGTCGCTGGCAAATATAACGCCTAGGTCTTTTATACACTGGGACCGTGGAATGGATGTACCAGAAATGGAGTACACGTATATGACTGGGATTTGATGCGGTGATAAGTTATACAAGAGCCACTTACTGGGATTTAACAGACATGTTATTCCTGACACACACCAATCCTCAATTCCGGAAAGGCTATTTTGAATTTCTTGAGAGTCTTCTGGTGTAGACACAGCGATGAAAATCTTCAGGTCGTCAGCAAATTGTAAGGCCTTTACAGTTAATTTTTGTCTAGTAGGTCATTGACAAAGACATTGAAGAGGCAAGGTCCCAACAAAGAACCTTGTGGAACTCCTGAAGAAGGTGAGAACTGAGTGGAAGTGGCGGAACCAATCCTCACGACCAGAGAACGTTTTTTGAAGATAACTAGAAAGCCATGACAAAAGAGGTTCAGCCACTCCGTAACCCAGCAACTTAGACACAAGAATTGTTGTGGTTCGACCTTGTCGAAGGCTTTTGCCATATCGATGTAGGCTGTATCAACTTGGTAGTTCTTGCGAAAAGCAGACAAAAACATATTCTTGAAAGAGCAGGAGGTTGGAGACAGTAGGACTTGCCCTTCATAAAACCATGTTGGGAAGGATGGATTATTTTGGATAGAAAAGGATTCAGTCTATCTACCACGATACTTTCAAAAACTTTGCCAATTGCCGGCAGAATAGTGATTGGACGGTAGTTCCGTATGTCGCTGGGATCATTTGCTTTATGTAAAGGAATGATGGAGCCCAACTTTAAAGAGCTAGGGAAAGATTTCTTTGTTTAAGTGATTCATTGAACAAACACTGTGAGGGGTTCAGCTAAGAGAGATCGGCAGTGATGAAGAATAGATGGCGGTATATTGTCAATTCCAGCTCCCTTTGTAGTGTCCAGATTCTTAAGCTTGCTGAGAACTTCTTCTGTTGAGGTTGTTATGACACAAAGAGAATCGAAGGACGGGATAGCTAAAGCTAGGTGAAAACTCGTAACGACTTCAGTGCTGTTACAGACTTCGCTGAAATTGCATGCAAGAGTCCCAGTTTGTATCTCATACATTTCACTCTCTTAATGTCTTGCGGACAGTCACACAGAAAAAACATTTTGCAGCCCGCAGGCAGAAAATAAAGAAATGTTACCAACCTATTTTTGCTTTGGCTATAAGTATACTCTACCAAACTACATGGATGGACGTACACTGTTCTTACCCAAGCACTATAGAGAACTCATTTCCGTTTATATAGAAATGAACTTTCATGCAATACTTAAAATATACAGACGAAATCTTTACGAAATACCTTGTTGTTTGTTAGGGTATGGATAGATTTAACCAAATCCAATTTAACACTGTTTTTTAAAACTAACAAGACCTACTCGTACATTCCAATAACAAAATGTAATAACACTTAAAATAATTAAAGCAAAATACAGATCTAACGTTTAAGCTATAATTTTTCCGTGTGATGAACAACGTTGTTCATCACACGGGTTGGACTCCTTTATAATATTTCCCAACCAGGGTTCATTTTGCTTGTAACACATGATTGCACACCAAAAACAAGCAATTCTGATCCTAGTGATAAAATCATGAACGATAATTTAAATGTTGGCTAAACAAATTTGATATTATTTGTTTGAAGTTTATTTTTGACGGTGGAATAATTGTGGAGGGTTAGTTATTTACTTAAAGAAGAGATCAGATTGTATACTTCGAAACGTACAGTAGTGTTAGCGATTTTTGTTTCACTGAACAATGGCAAATCTCAGGAAAAATCTTGTTTCCTTCATTTGATATTACTTCATCACTTTTTTATTATTAATTTATTTTCTTATTTTCGCGAATCTCTTAATTTGTAGGCAGTCGTTCTGAGGCATAAAGGTGCAGCTCTAGACTGATCAACAATATACATTACATGTAATTGCAATTAAATAATTTTTCTAAAATCGTGCCTGTAATATCAAAAATATAGAAAAATATGTACTTTTTGAAATAGAAAAAAAAAAACAATTTTTAATAACCTGTGTAGAAGAAATTAGAATGTAATAATTTATATCACGTAATGATTGTGATGTCAAGGATTTAGGGAAATATTGTACTTTTAATAGAAACTACATTTTAAATAATCCGAGTAAAAGACTATAATTAATTTTTAAATTTCCCTGTTTCGGTATTTTCCTTGGATGGAGTCCCAATGAATATATTACTGTTTCAATACATCGACTGGTTCATTGCCGACTAAAACTGCTGATTCCAAGTAACTTGTTATAGTTGAAACGAGGTTAGCTGGAACGTTTTCCCTAACAGTGTACAGGTTAAAGGGGGTAAAATGCGTTCTTATATAAAGGGGATATAAAGTTACTTCTCATTGTGCCTTTTACCGCTACTAGCTTTGTAGTTACCACTTCACTGTAATGGCGCAAAGACTGGTCGGAAAAGCGCAGTTCACAAAGCCGGTACAAACTCGGAACACGCGTCACGTACTTTGTACGAGTTCAAACCTCTGTGGTTTAGTCTTCCTTAGAACGTTTCAGTTTATTACTTATTTAACTCGGTAATAAAACCAAGTCATTAAGTATAATATAATTTATAGCCACTGTTCTTAGCATTTCTGTTACTGTAGGTTAATGAAAAATCTATTTATTTTCTGACTGTCCGTCGTTGTCACTATAATATTTTATACCATTATCGATTCTTGATATGACGTGGGAGTAAACTGAATGTAGTTTTGCTTTGGGAGTTTTACAGAAACATTGCTCTAAAGTATATATTTTAATCGCAATAGGGTTTAAAAACTTAATGTTTAATATAAATAAGGTAGCTACGACATGGGTCGCTTAACAGGCTTCAATGAGGTTATGCCCACACATTTCAAGTCTATAGCTATATGAATGTGTTAACGTCACAATCATGTTTAATTGGCATATATTTTGAGTTTGATTATAAATTTTGTTATTTTTCAATTTTCTGTACCTATCGTGGTTATACATAAGTCCAATGTAAAAATGTTTGCCTAATTCCATGGAGTGACATGTAATCATCATCAAATTGTATGGCACTTATTTAGACATTTATTTAGCATCGTGATGCTACATTTTAAGTCTATGTGTAATTTTGTTCTGAAACATATTGTATGAACAAGCAGACTGAAAGAAAAAAACTGTTTTTTTTCGATCCATGGACTGATATGCCTCACTAACACTAGGCCGACAAATTGCAGTAAGTCCATATATCTCAAATTAAAGGGCTTTCACTCTTCCCGAATTTATATTAAAGCTTTATGATACCAAGTTGAAATAAATGCAACATTTGTCTTCTGACCTATTGAAATTACGTAGAATGGATAGGAGAAGGTCGAAACATCGTCTACCTATAAAAACGTATTTAGAAGGAATCTATTTTAAATTATTTCATTCTATTGTGTTCAAAATCTTATTGAAAATATTTTAGTCTACTCAGTTTTTAAATTTAAAGGAAAACATTTCCTTTTTAGTGTTTAGCTACTTAGAGGTTATAAATAAAAATAATGTCTGATTTGACATTTTATTCTAAAAATGTCTAGAAAGTTTGTATTATATTATGCAAAGTATTGGTTACGAACAAGTATATTTAATTTAAGTATTTATGCACTTCTATATTTATGAATTCGCCTTTTAATCTTTGCCTATGAAAAATAGGAGGTAGAATAGGAGGGTAAAAAAAAATCCCTTCCCTTAGCTGGTAGGGAAGTTTAAACTGGATACATCGTATAATACCATATGAAATTATATATTTATATTAACACTATATTTTAAATTTAGAGAGCGTTAGCGCAGTGGTATTTGGAGCCTGTGACGCCATAGGATTTGACTGAATGTTATCGAACATCTTTATATTTTATTCAAGGGTAATCATTGGGGCAAGTTAGAATTTGAATTTTGCATATTTGTAAACAAACTGAGTACAATGCCATTGTATGTGTGACACAGTAACACGTGTCAAATTAAATATCTAAAATTAATCTTGAGAAAGAGTTTTATGTGTATTTTTGATGAAACTCCATTGTTATACATAGAAAATGTGCTCGGTGAAGTTCATACTCACGGGATTGGCTAAGTTGCACTGAATGATTTAACTCAGTCAGTACCCCTATTGTCTATTTAAAGATTCACACACACACACACACACACACACACACACACACACACACACACACACACACGCACGCACGCACGCACGCACGCACACACACATACGTTAACGAGGTGTTCTGTAATTAGAGATGTATTATGGTTTAACTACGAATTCTATAGCTAGATATAGATAATAGCTTAATAAATAATTCTTTAGCTAGAGAGATATTTCATAGACTGACAACATATTCTGTAGCTATATATATGTATCAATATTTAATATAATTGACTTCGGGGGACACATCGAACTACTAAACTCGGTAAAATGGTCGTGTCACACTGAAGGCGTCAACAAAGTATTTTTCTATCTATAGATATATGATAATGTAAAAACGAATTGTATATAGCTATAGACGTATCATAATGTAACAACGATTTCTTTTTCTGGAGATGTTTCACAGTTTGACACCATATTCTGTAGCTAGACATGTATCACGTTTTATCACCATTGACGGCAATAGACGCACCTAACCGTTACTTCGGCAGTCCTAAAGTCGACATAAGGGTCATGTTACAGTGACAGTGTTAAAATATGACCTTATTTAGCGGTCTCAAGATATATTACTGCAACCCAGGGAACGCGAAAGCTAGTGCGCAAATAAATAAACAACTGTATTTCTTATAAGAAATAAATTGATCACTATCCGCGCTACTTATTTGGAGGACACAACTGGAAGGTATAAAAAAGTTAGATATATTTTAGATTGACAGAATAAATACCAACCATCAGACATGTAAATAAATTTTGAATCAGCGGCATCTAACTGTGTATAAATTCTTAAATTGACGATCTTCTGTCTTTTTATCTTGTTGTATTTCGCTGGTATTTGAGACTATACATTATAACTCTCACGGTCGGATTTTAAGCGTGTTGAGGTAGGAAAAATATAATTTGATAAAAACTTTATTAATTCGTTTCACATTTAACACTTTCGATACACTCTTATTTGGACCACTGCCAAAATTAGCACTGCTGAAGAACTATACAAAAGCCCACTATTTATTTCAAGAAAACCGAGTTTTAATGCTTATATATTAAAAATTGGTTCTCTACTTGTTAATATCATCCGTAACGCTTACTAACATCTGGAAATATCCTAATGAATTGTAGAATAAGTGGAGATAGGTTAGTTTATGAAATCTGCATCGATTTATCCATTACTCTCTTTTAGCTGCAATAGATCCAGAAGTTCAGTGCAATTTACAAAATGGAAATTCATCGGCAAACATTCCTGAAAGGAGCATGTAATTATAATTAAACTAATAAATTTTGATAAACAAAACATATTGCATTCCGTGAGATTCGAACCCGGATTACTCACTTGCTGGACAAGAATATTAACCATTACTCCACAAAATATTTGTTCTTGGTATATTTGGGTTTTATATCAACACACAGACGGACAGACAAAGACACGACTTTAACGGCCTGCGGGTCGTTCATTAATTTATAGCGTATTAAATATTTCAAATTTTATGCTACGATGGAAGGTAAGAAGATATCTGATTAGAAATAGGAGTTTTTATAGAGGTACGTTTACGACGTGTGAAAAGTAGGTTTTATAGTGCAAAATACGGTCGTAATCTTGATACGTCATAGGGAAGCAGAGGCCGTGAACGTCATGGCTACCTGAGCACAATATAAGGCCTGATTTATGTGTTCTTACCTCAGTTACTTCTTATTTCCTTTAACTGTTATTTTAGTGCAGCTAGTGAATACCTTCACGTGACTCAATGTTTAAATTCATTACCAATCTTTAAAATCTTGATATAGAAAACTTCTTTAGTCTTGTTACGTGTTGTTTCATGTGTCTAAGAATTATAAATTACCAATTAGTCTTTGTCACTAAGAGTAAGTCCTAATAATATTACAACATAATATCTTAAATATTGTTTTCTTGACCTAAAGACTTACCAATTCATACATATAGTTCGGAGTGTAGACCCAATATGAATTGGATTATCGTTTGGCGAGTTTGTTTTTATGGAGCTTAAGGACGTCTTCACAGTTCTGAACATTCTTCGTTTAGTTCTGAAACCGTTTATCGTGGTTTGATGTTGTGTTTTTGATATAGGAAGGGTTAGTAAAAGTAAAACGATAATTTGATAAGAAATATAACATAATTGAGAGGACGACAAATAATAATTGTGCTAATTAATTAAGAGAGTGGGTGAATGCGTAGGAGACAGATTAAGCCATGCTCTAGCTATTATGAATACGCCTATGTCAGATCATTATTTCAAATTTTTATGATCGACAAAGTTACAAGGATATACGAATTTAATAGATTTAAATGAAAGGTGATAATGCAGGTAAAACGGAGTATTGATTTCATTGATAATATGGATTAAGCTGGCGAAGTAACGAAACCTGTAATTTATAAATAAAAATATCAGTGAGGAAGAAGATCAAAATGAACCGTTCATATTTTATTCTAAGTGTCTTGGATGTCGAAATGATAGAAAAGAGCGATGTTATTTTGACCTTCTTCATTGCTAATTTTGTTTTTTCCTCACGAACTTGAATCCAGCTTCCAGGAGTCATGTCGCGACAGCGTCATGTTCTAGACGCAGCACTAAGAGGAAGTTCAATTGTAGCTAAACTCAACATTCCACGCACAAACTTCCACTTATACCGGAAGCAGAAAAACAAGCAACGGAAGTAGATGATTTTTTAAATAAAGTAGTTTTTTAACTTGCATATAAACATAATTTCTTGATCTGGATAAAAATCGAAATGAATTATAAACTCCACAAATATCGTACGCTAGACATGGACACATTTTAAATCTGGGTTGGATTCCAAATCCCAGCATATAAATTTATTTTCTTTATTATTTATAAAATAAACTCAACAGGGAAACGTAATAAAAATGTATCAGGAGAGAATTTAAAATGGAGGAATTGACACTTTTTGATCACAGTAACTTTTCAGACTTACGTAAGTAAATATTTCCTTTTCTTCGTCATTATAAAAAGGTAAACCTAACTGAGTCTCCCTTGACTGGAAGTGAATTTAAAAGGTGGGAATGAACTATTTGAATGTTGTAGATACTGTATATGGATCATAGTGCATTATCAATTTATTAATTAAAAAGACTTCAGATTTTAAAATTGCGTGCTAATCGGCAGTTAATTGCTATTACATTAATAGGTTCATTTCACGATTGAAAAATATTTTAACTATTGGGTTAGAGGAAATTCTGTTAACGATAACTATCATTAGTGAAATATTTAGGAACATATACATGCTCTATTGCTATATTCATCCTCAATTGTTTAAAAGTGAAGGATTTCTCTGGAAAGACACTTTTCAATTATAATTTATATAAATCTTCAAGGGAAACAATGAGTTTAATATTTTTCATATTTATTATAGTAGTTATGTATTATTTTGCAATCTATATACTTTATAAAATAATTTGTTAATAATTTGCACGATCATATTCTAACTAAAAAGGCCATTAAAAGAAACAATAATACAGATTTGTGCCCCATTATGTAAATTTTTAGAAAACTTATGCCTTTGAGTCCAGCTTATACATCGTCCTGGATCCTAAATATCTATATAAAAAAATAATGGTTGTTGTTTGTTATAATTCTCAAAAATATATTTTTTTGTCATGTTAAACAAAGTAATGTGTGAAACAAATAATTTTATTAACACATTGTAAGACACCTTACAACATAAACGTATCATACCAATGTGATAAATGGTAGCAATTTCCGGCTAGTTCGGGTGAAGGGGCTTTAGACTTCTCGGTATTATACAATTCCAAGTTCAGGTATCTCTATCAAGTCATAGAAAATGATTCATGGACTTTTAGATGAAGAAAATATACGATCCCAATGGAAAAACAAAACATCAACTCCATTTAAACATTTATTATTTATGTATGAAGGATTATATATTTGGTGTTCAGTTTTATGAAATTGTAGTCTATTAATTAAAAATTTCAATTTTTACTCATTTCATCTATTTAATCATAGTTTAGTTTAATGTAATGTTTACGAATAACCTTTTTTACTTGTAAACATCTTTTTATTTCCTGAAAATAACTTTAATTAGTACACCCATGGTAACTATAAATTAAATACTACTATTTATTATAATCAAGTAAAAAACTTAATATAATTCTACTTCTTTATATTCCATTAACTTGTACTTTTTATTTGACTTTTCGTCCGATTCAACAAAACCAAGTAAACTTAGGTCTTTCAGGTAGAAACTGCCTACAAGCTAAACCACGCTAAAATTAAACAAAGCCTCTGCAGTAGTCTTAACAAAACAGAACGATTTCTTATTGGTCAGTAAGTGTTATGCCCCTGAAGTAATAATAAAATAAGTTTTTAAGAATAAAAAAGAAATTGTTTTAATTTTACCGATTCGAACTTGTCGAATTCAAGCTACTTTGGGTATTATTTGTTTTTAACATTATATAAATATTTCATTTTATATTTCATTAAACTAACCTTATTGTATACCAATACGTTTATAAACTTTTCCTGTTTTTTAAATATTGTATTATTGTCGGTATTTACTTACTAATAACTATAAGTTTTGCATAAGGTAAATATTGATTGATTTACTGATATATAACTTATGTAGAAAAGTATCCTTTATTTCACCTGTTAAATACCATGTTTTTGAGTTGTCATTCTAATAATAATATAGTGTGTAATTGTTCAAACTTAGAACAGGTTGATAGTATTAAATATCTTGGATTACTGGTAGATTCAAAGTTGAATTGGAAATCTCATATAGCTGAAGTTAAGTCTAACTAGTGAAGTATGTTAGACTTTTTTATTCTCTTAGAACGGTATGCTATACCGGATTGCTTAAACAAGTTTATTTTGCTTTTATAAATTCTAAAATTTAGTACGGTTTAGAAATTTTGGGAGGAACTTATATTACAACCCTCAAACCAATTATTACTTCTGCAAAGACATTTCATAAGAATAAATAAAATTTAAGATTAAAATGGAGAGTTCAGCTCCAATTTTTAGAGATTTAAATGTGTTACCGATAAAAAATCTGTATATCTATAAAGTATTAAAATCATTTTATAATCAAAGCAGCAGTTTTTACAATGCAAATTCACATTATAGTCAGAGAAGAATAAACGTTCAAGTTCCGAGACCCCATCTAACCTTGTTTAAAAAATTCTATCTTTTTTAGGACCAAAGTTTTTTAATTGTTTACCAGAATATTTTAAGAAAATGTAAAAATCAAAAATAAGTTTGTTAAAATGCTTCGGCATTTTTTGTTATTAGAAGAAGATGTAGACAGGTTTTACAACACTATAGTATGATCATTACACTTTTAAATTGTAACTTTATATTATAATTTACCTGAAAATCTGATCAACATTTCACGTATATTCCGTTTTATGTTACTTTTTTTTAGAAGTTAATCTAGTTATAGTTGTTTCAGAGTGTATCATTACGAGGATCTGGTAGGGCAGTCCTTTTTTTTCGAGTTGCCGTTTCTTTCTGTGTACTAGTGTAATTCCCCGAAAAAGGTATTTTGTTACCTCGGGCTTTATTGTTGATTTTAGTTTAAGATGTACTGTATGTAAAATGTACAACTGACAACAATAAAGAAACTTTTCATTCATTCATTCATATTGGATCTTATATTAGTAATGATCGTGAGTTATGACATACTATGCATGATTAGTAGATTACACGCACATCATCATACTTATAGTTCATAATATAGTTACAATTATTATATAGAGTTAAGGCCAATTGTGACTCGCGTTTGCAAAACTTTAAATTGTGCTCTAACGAGAGAAATAAGTTCAGAATTCTAAAAGTCGTGAGCACAACTTTGATGTACTTGCCTTTACTAAACGGATCGCCTTACAAACCATAACTAACAATTTGTAACTTTCTTCATATACTTTTTATACTTTCTTAATAAACGTGTATTAGAACTAAGTATTCCAAAATACGAATATTGGATTTATTACTACTAATATTATATTATGGCTACAATATAATAGCAAAAGTAATAATTTCCGAATAGTTAGCATAGAGGGATCCAACAATGATTCTAATACATATATACATATATATATATATATATATAACTATATATATATATATATATATAGTAATAGCCCAGTTATATAGTGAAGCAGTTATGGGTCAAACTTTTGAGATGTGGTATACATAGAGTTAGCGAATATAGCCTTCGAAAATCCTGTTTAAATAAATGAGTCTATTGTAACACATTGCGAAAAACATCAGTTTTTATTTTTTTTCATCACAATACCAATCTATATTATGTGATTTAATAATGGTACCATTCTGGTAAAACAATCTTAAAATAGCAAAGCAAGAAGACTAACTTTCATACTGTACGATTTGCTCGTACTCTGTATATGACACTATGTCATTCTCGTGTATCAAGAGGACTAACTTTCATACTGTACGATTTGCTCATACTCTGTATATGACACTATGTCATTCTCGTGTATCAAGAGGACTAATTTTCATACTGTACGATTTGCTCGTACTCTGTATATGACACTATGTCATTCTCGTGTATCAAGAAGACTAACTTTCATACTGTACGATTTGCTCATACTCTGTATATGACACTATGTCATTCTCGTGTATCAAGAAGACTAACTTTCATACTGTACGATTTGCTCATACTCTGTATATGACACTATGTCATTCTCGTGTATCAAGAAGACTAACTTTCATACTGTACGATTTGCTCATACTCTGTATATGACACTATGTCATTCTCGTGTATCAAGAAGACTAACTTTCATACTGTACGATTTGCTCGTACTCTGTATATGACACTATGTCATTCTCGTGTATCAAGAAGACTAACTTTCATACTGTACGATTTGCTCATACTCTGTATATGACACTATGTCATTCTCGTGTATCAAGAGGACTAAATTTTCATACTGTACGATTTGCTCGTACTCTGTATATGACACTATGTCATTCTCGTGTATCAAGAAGAGGTCTGGACTGAGAATAGAACATTGAAAGACTCAGATTAATTGAATCTTGCAATTGGTTTGGAATTTGAAATTTTTCCAGTGCACATTGCCTTTATCGGACAAGGAAAACTCTACTATTAAACTAAAAATATCTTACACCAAAATTTAATTACAAGAGGCGCATAAAGGCTACTTTTTAACCGACTTAGCTCATATTTTTTCTGCAGGTATACGTGTACCAAATTTGAACTTTGCGATATCGGTGAGTTTCAGATTTTGTGATAAGTAAATGGAGGCTTTGTATTTAGTATATATAGAGATAACAAAAACAATTGTTGTAACGCAATCCTTAAATAAAGTGAAAATGAAACAATGATATATTTACAAACTATTATATGATATAATAACAGATTTTTATAATTTTTCAGTGGTAACGAAAACTTAAACGTTACATTTTGAGAACAGTTATCGGTTCTTTTTTTTCTATAAATAAACATCTACACATATATGATGTGATCTTAACATGCACTCAATTAAGACATCATGAAAAGCCGAAATGTGGAAATACTTTATGTTTTATTTCCTTAATTTTATATTTGTTATGATTCCTGACTACACGGTGAGAAAATATATTTATCAAATTTATAAAAATATCAAAAAATTAAAAAAGAATTACTGGTAAATATATGTTATACTTTTGTAGCCATACTCGAGAATAAGCAATATCTTTTTTCAAATAGACATTTTATTCCAGTCTTAAATAGATTTTTTTACGAAATAATAAGCATATATACGAAAACACATATATCTTGTGGCGACAACCTCATGTTTTTATCCGGTAAAAGATTCACCATTACGGGTCTGAGTTGTACGGGTCTGAAGTAAGAAGATCACAAAAGGGGTTTTTTTTTTTGAATAAAACATGAACCTTAACCAGTAACAGTAGCCGGAAATTGTGGCGATGTATCAACCGTATGAGAGAGCTGCTGCTGCCTACTAACTGGACGTGCGATGTTGTACGGGTCTGAAGTAAGAGTGAATAAAACATGAACCTTAACCTGTAACAGTAGCCGGATATTGTGGCGATGTATCAACCGTATGAGAGAGCAGCTGCTGCCTGCTAACTGACGTGGGATGTTGTACGGGTCTGAAGTAAGGAGAGTGAATAAAACATGAACCTTAACCTGTAACAGTAGCCGGATATTGTGGCGATGTATCAACCGTATGAGAGAGCAGCTGCTGCCTGCTAACTGACGTGGGATGTTGTACGGGTCTGAAGTAAGAAGAGTGAATAAAACATGAACCTTAACCTGTAACAGTAGCCGGATATTGTGGCGATGTATCAACCGTATGAGAGAGCAGCTGCTGCCTACTAACTGATGTGCAATGTTGATATTGAACTTTTTACAAAACCTTCTTGGCACATGAACACTATTGTTAGCTATTCAAATTGTTAAGGTAACTGGATTTTCAGGACATTAGCTACTGTTCAATGATACAATCAATCCAATAACTTTAAAATTGGCAGATATGAAGTCTGATTTTTTTACACTTGGATATCCAAATTAATACAAAACCACCATGTAGGTAATTAAAACAATTCATACTAAAGCGTTGTGACACATAATGAACCACATCTAATATATTGTGCATCAACTCCATACATATATAGGCTACTATGTCTAAGACTTTACATACTACAAGTTCTTTAGGATGGAAAAATAAACACATGTTGTTATCATTCCAGCCGAAATACATGTAATTAACATAAGAAATTTAGGTGATTTTCTATTTCAAAAAAAACTTAAAAAGATAATAATAGAATTTTTTTATAATAGTAATTTTTTATAATAGTAATAGATAATAATAGTTTTTACATGTGTTTTAGCTTCAGAGAGTGACATGCTTTATTCACTCGTGGATTAGGAAAATAATTTCTTTTTATTAAATATAATTTCATAAAGTTATATCTTTTTCTTAACGAAATTAACTCTGGTATAAAATAAAATATTTCCTCTGTGATAATATAAAACATATAAATACTGTAAATTTATATTTATAAATAAACTTTTACATTTGTACCGTAAGCCGTAATATTTGTTGTTTTTGTTGAAATAACTAAATTTGCAATGGACTGTATTTCCATAAAAAGTTTCAAATTAGTTTTACAGTACTTGCAGTAATTATAAAATGCTCTACCTTTTTAACTTTTCACTATACAGGGAAGTTCTCTTCGAGCGCTATGAGCTTAAAATTGACTGCATCACCTTAATAAAACTGAAAACTTATTGAAAGAAACTAATTTGATCTGCACTAAACAACCAATCACTTATAACAACACCTCATGATATGATTTATTAATTGAATTACTAAGGCAGTGTGCACGAAAAATAAAATCCCTACTGAGCCGAAAGCTTCCACAGAACTGGTGATGAAACATTATAATACGTCATGATGTTTTATGCTACTCGTTGTTGGGAGTTAAATCTGATTTTAGGTGGACTCTAACAGAGAATCTCTTGTTAGGTGTTGCTGAAACCCCTCCTGCAGTCTCCAAAATTGATGATAAGTGTGTTAATGTGTTACAGCCACCAAGAATAGAGAAAATATTCTTTTACTGAGTGATTTTCACTCCAGGAAGGTAGCTAAGTATCGGAATATAAACTGGCATTGAAGCTGGTTTAGCAACTATATTGACAATAATAAAACCGTATTTCTGTGAAGTATTATTGGGTCTGAAATTTGGTAGTTTAGAAAATTGAGTTCTTATTAAGACTCTCATTGTGCCTGCTTACCGGATTCCTGTAAAGATCCTTGAACTAACTGTATGAACTATTCTATGTGGATTGCTAAATATATTACGCTATTATTCCTTCACATAATTTGATTTTTTTATTCAACAAAATTATTTTTAATACACATTACAAGTTAATATCATATGTGCTTGTGTTGAAATTAAATTCGGAATTAATTCAAAGATGAATTTGATACACTGTGAAATACTTTTATACTTTCTTTTTTTTATATACTTCATCATTGTAGAAATGTTAAAAATAATTAACCCTTCAAAGTTTTTACGTTAGACAAAAGAGCTGGTATTTACAACCCATCATCTCAAAAAACTAAACTAAACCAAAATGTTTCATTCATTTAAAAGTCATCCTGGCACATAATGTTACTCTGTTTATTCATTGAATTATTATTTGCGTATTTCACTAAAGTAACGTGTTTCGTATAACACAGTGATTAATTAAATACAATAGTTACAAACTAAATACTACACTATCAGTATACCAACATTTATGACTATAACATACAGTACAATTCCTCAAATATTTTATAAATGTTAGTACTTTATGTTCCTAAATTATAAAAATGCATAATTCCAATAATGCTTTATCCCTTAATACTCTCATAGAGACTATTTAATTCTACTTCAAGAAACTGAATTGCTTGAGATAATTGGGCACTAGGTATATTGGAACAAAGCCAATATTGTCACTTCTCAGGTTCCGTTAATCTCCAATTTCTATATAATTGTTTTGCTTTTATACATTATATTGAAAGTTTTATGAAATACCTCGTTTTAAATGCATAATGTTTTCAAGCCTTCATGATTACCGCGAGGTTAATGTAAAAGTATTCGTTGACGCTCTGCCAATCCCATGAGGTGAAACCACCATGATCGAACTCAGTGTTGCTAACGTATAAATTAATCTCTTTTCAAGAAAAAATTTAAATCCATTGGTCAATTCAATTTAGAGATTTCGTGCAGACTAACAGACAGATAGACAGACAAGCAGAGAGATTATAGAATACGTGTCGTGTAACTAGTTTTTAGTTAAAGAGAATACTTTATATAAACAAATTAATTAATTATAGATAACAAATAGATTAAACAATTTCATAAATCTTATGCAATAATGCGCATACGAGATGAATCAATCTCCATATATATGGCACCGAATTTTCATCTGTGTCAGAACCCTTTCAAAGATTGAAATTGCCTAGTCAGTTAATTTTACCTCGTATACTTATCAGTTTAGATCCTTCCATAAAATGGTTTTTTTAATAACTTAAAAGAATGTGGCTCATAAGGTATAGTCGAAGGTGTTTCTTGAACAATTGTGTACTTATATTTGATAATGCTGGAATAATCTATGTCCTCCATAAAATTAAGGAAATCGTATTCAGCAATACTATATTTATATAATAAATTGTACAGTCAAACCAGATGAAATTTTAATATAAATTTAACGTATTTTTATATATTACAGATTTTCACTGATTAATCACCGTCTTCTAATATAAAAATGTGAGAAAATTGGTATTTATTTAGCACATTTTGTTGGCCGTAATCAATCAATTGAGATTGTGTACATAACCGAAATTCCTTCGACAAGTAAGTCTGTTGAAAGAATTTATTTCAATACTTAAGTTGAACAAGTTCCCGGAACTCCTTTTAAACTTTTGGTAATTAATTAAAGCTACTTGTCTCGAAACTTTGACCACAAACAAAATTAACTATATTAGTTTATATTTTAACAGCTTCTACAATACCCATGTATTAAAAATTTATTTTATGGTTGCATTAATCATGCATATTTTTGAAAAATTTCACAATATATAACATTTCAATTACTCGCAGACTTATTTAGCATTTTTATATGATATTAATATAATATAATAGTGTTTATATTACGTACCTGCGGGTATTTTATGTCCGATATTTATGTCACATTGCTAGACTAAAAATATATTAGCTGAGCACTAAGCGAAACCTCTACCGCTAGTTTTATTAAAAAAAAAATACAATTTATGTCCGTCTTCACCCACAACAAGTATCACTAAAAGGTCACTAAAACGGATTATATATCGTGTGTTTCTCTACCTATACAACCTCTAAACTGCTATAAAAATTGATAATCATCGGCCATTTAGAGACCTTCTTTTATATTCCTCAGAAAGTTTTAGTCGTCTTATGAGTAATCATTTTGACAACGAGAAAAACCCTTAAATAACAAATTTATAAACAGAGTTATTGTGTTTGTTAATCATATGAATATTACTAGTCATTCATCTACTCATGCGATAAAATTACATTATTGGATTAGTTCCTTTCGTAAAAACTTTTTTTTTTACACACAATGTGTTTTTTTATAAAAATGTTTAATTTTTTATGTGGTCTGGGATTAAAAAGATTAAAAAGTGATGAAGAAGTGAATGAAACATGAAGGTTCTAACCACGTATTATCTAAACTCTCTGTTAAGAACAAATATTTAAAGTATTTTATAATTATTTTGCGATTTTGAAATTTGAATGCAAACATTAAATTGTTTTAATTTCATTTTGCGAAAACCTAGAACTTAGAATTTAGAACATGGCTTTGAAATTCATAAAATTTGTATAATATGAAATTGTCTTTATTGCATAATGAACATTCTTACACAATAATAATATGAGTATTACATATGCCTAAGACTAAGCCCTTGAAAAAGAAGACATAAAATCTGGCAACTGAAATTCAATAGCTGTTTATCATTGGGTTTTGCTGTTTAACTTAAAATTGCAAGTGAACGCGGCTTTTGTCTACTTGTGTCCTCGCTTGTGTCTACTTGTGTCCTCGCTTGTGTCTTGTAGAGAAACGTTACAAGAAAAAGCTACAAGAATGTTATAGATAGTAAAATCCTTTAAAACGTATTCGTATATTTGAAATTAGGCATTACGAAGTTTAATTGGTCGATTGCAGTCTCTACCACTAGTTGATGACCAAAACATATATATTTATCTTTATATGCATCCCACGTGTATTGTGTACTAGATACTTTTTAAATAAGTTAATAACATGGAAGGTTCAAATTTTGTTTGAAACTCCACTTATACTATCTCTATATCAAAATTTAAAATGGTAAAATTAAATTTTTGGGAGTCTCACTCTGGGCCGGTCCCGTAAAGACGTACGCTGGTTCCCACGCTGAATTATAGCATGGATTCAAGCTTGTTTTAACTGCAGCAGTTTGTTCCTATGTAGTGTTTTAGCAAGTAACGATAGATCTCTCAGTGACATTGATACTACATACACTCACAGTGTGGAGAATAATTAAAGCAGTTGCAAGCGGACCAACACCGCACGACAAGCAATTACTCCAATAGCTACACAGCTTTCTGAAAATGGAGCACCGGTTTATACAGCTAGTCCAACAAACAACAGCTTTATTGTTTGTTTAGGGAACTTATATTCAATCTTCACGATTTGTCGAGTGTAACTTTTGTGAGGCGAATTTTAATGTGTGGTTTATCTTCAGCGTCACGTTGATCTCAGCTACTAATGAGTTTTATAGCGTAATAATCACGACTAGAAAAGATGTGAAACACAATCTAAAAATAATGCTCTACAAGTACAACCAATGGCTTTTTACAAGTGTCATTTATTTTATGTAATAAATTTAAAATACAAGTAGTACATACGAATTTAAAATCAACAATTTTATAATGTTTGCATTATAAAATCTTTTTTTTTTGTTTGTTTTGAAGAGTTTCAGATTTAAAACCGTGATATAGTTTTAATATGTTGACCCGTTTTAAAGCCCATTGTTAATAAAAATCAAACTTATTGTGTCTAAACTATACGAAAGAACTTACAATTCTATAACGACTTGGATTGTGGATATTAATATTCCAGAGTATTAATATGTAAATAATCAATGAGACATCCAAGACGATATAAAACATTTTTTTATTAGTAGGCTCCTAGTGAATATTTAGTACAATTGATTACTAAATTTTTTTACTATTAAATATTATCTGGTTTGTCTAAAATAAAAATCACAGTTCTAAATAAAATAATGGATTTATTTTAAACTAGCAAATTAATAAGTTCAACGTTTCAGAATTTTTATCACTCTATTTTCCACAAAGAATTGACAAACCTTTTAGTACATTTAAAAATTCCTCTGGCAAGAAATAAAAATATTAATCAAATATATCAAACTAAAAATCAGAGCTCTCTTCTAAATAAAATAATAAAGTTTTAAAATAAAAATGAAATACCACTTGGAAATAACTATAATAAAAATATTCACTTCTAAGTTCACTCTAAAGTCAAAACAAAAATTAGAACTTCTCTTTCCACTATTTGAACCTTAACTTTCAAGCCTCTGCAATTCAGATTACAACTCTAACAATTATTAAAATTCAATTAATTTCCAATTAATAATTCACAATAAAACAGTTCCAGTTAAATATTAATAAATTACTACTTTTCCAAATCTCAATTAAATTTATTAATAAAGTTCAATTTTAATTCACTTCTCTTGCAAGCATGAACCAAATGTAACTTGTATGATTCTATTATGCTCTATTGTTTCTCGAGAATAAGTTATTCAGATTGCTCTGTTGTTTCTATGAATTTAATTTTTCCTATAAAAAGACAACAAAATTAATTTAATATCAAATCAAGAAGACTATTTCAATAAAACGTACAATAAATTTGGTGCTTACCTCAAAATCCCTCGCGGAAAAAAATTTATGGAACACGGCGCACTGTAATTAACTTGACCCACGAAAATAACCAAAAGAAGGGCGAAAACCAACTTTTCAGGACATCCGCGGTGTTCTCTTATTGGTCCAGCTGTATCAAACAAGGAGAACAATACTCGCAACAAGACAAGTTCTAATCAATTCAAGGCAGTCAACCTGCCTTCTTAACAATTTAAAACTACCAGTACTAACTTGCCAAAGGATTACATGTTCGTTTTTACCCTGACATTTCACAATCTAATCTAAAATTAAATCCCAATATTTCGATCCCAAAATTTTTTATTTAATTTAAGTTTTAATTAAAAAAATAAATCGATGTAGCTTTAAAAACGCTACAAATTCCAACTAAATCTTACGACTAAAATGGAATAGAATATATAAACATATTAATAACGACTCGTATAGTATCACCGCTTGCTCTTATGCCAATATAATACTAGCGGTAACAAGCTAAAAGCAGTATAAATTTAAAGTCTACCAATAAACCTCATTGTTTAAATTTAAAAAATGAGAGATCATTAATAGATAATGACTATGGATAGTTTGTTTTTGTGTGGGCTTTAAATTGATTATTTTGGAGAAATTAAAAAAAAACAGTAACACCGTTGTTGTATATACGTTTGTTACGAAACTTCTTTTAAACATAATGTAAATATATGTATTGTTTATAAAAATAACACAACTGGCGAAAAGTTACTGAAATCACACAGAAAAGACCCTCGCTAATTATAATCACCATTGAAAAATGCAGAGTGAGTATAAAGTTTTCATGAATATGGAGGACGCGGGTTGCTGTTTGGGTAACGTCACAGTCCATCGCTCTGCAGTCTCGGGTGACAGACGGCCCACATCAAAGTAACAAAATATGTCCTGACAAGAACCTGAGTTTCTGTGTCTTTAGTGGACCCATGATCACCTCTTTGAAAGACTCGTGGTGTCACTTTGTGGTTAAACCTACATGACGAACATTTCAAAGCATGTAAAGAAAACCGCATAGAAGGTGCTACATATCACGGATGAAAAATTAGCGAGACATGACACGAAGTATATACACTTTAGCAGCTATTGTACACGTTAATACAAAGTAGGGCTTCTTTAATATGATGAGCCGGAAAATATATAAGTACAGTTTATTCAAGAGTTCCAACGAATAATTGTTATAAAATGGCAGTTTTAAAATATATCTTAGTATTTTCATGATTATTATGTATTTTAATCATCTATTTACCTAATAATTCGATTTATTTAGTACACATACTAATTGATTTAGAGTAATATATTCGGATTTGGAATAATTTTGCAATATATTTTATATATGTTGACAGGTATTAGAATCTGCCAAGAAAAAAGCCTAGGAGTGAATGTTAGTGAATTTATGTTCCAAAGCACAATGGTCAATATCCAGGCGCTGAAGGTATAGCATAATCGCAGACCACCTCTTGTGTATCAAAATGTTCCCGAACTATTGACACACATTACATTAAATTAATTAACTTCTGTTTATATATATATATATATATATATATATATATATATATATATATACATATTGATACATTTTTAAACCACCTGTAAACACATTATAAACAGATAGATCACATCTATTGGATATAATTAACGTTTTGACTATTGTTCTAAGATGGAATTAGCAATTAGAATAAGTTGTTCATTTTTCATAAGCTATAATGTTCTAAGTCTGGTTTTATCTTTGCGACTAATATTAAGATGTGGTTTTACACTATACTTAACGATAGACAGTTTTCAGTCTAGAACAATATTTTTATACTATTACTTTTCTACCTGACAATAATAAAATACTTCCACATCATATCTTTCACTAATATAAATTACTAGATTATTCCAGTTTTTACTCAGTTCCCAGTAAAAAATCTTAAAACTTTGGAAAGTTAAATATAACTTCTCTATTAGACGTTAACAATACGTTTTCTGTGCCTAAGCCTGTGCGCACAAACGGTGAAACAAGACCGATAGATTATTTGTTTCAAATTTTTCTGTGGCGTTAGAATCACGATAGTTAGATTTTCGAACAACACTTAGACCAAAAGTTTTACTGAAATCCTACCGTAAAAATTTCATATTCTATCAATTATAACTTAAAGTATTCTAAGTAAATAAAATATGGTCTTTTTTGATAACTATAAAAATTAAAATCGTTTAAAAATAATGGTTAAAATTTCCAATCAGTGCAGTATTGCAATTATTGTTCTACATTGTGAATGTCGTAATGAATATTCTGAAAATAAGTCACACAAAATACAATTCATTGTCGTTGAATAAAACTAATGGTACAGGAGTAAAAAGTGAGCCAATTAAAACTAATATCCACATCCATTACAAGCAGAAACATATCAGGAGTAATGAGGTGAGACAGCTGCTACTCAGACTCTGCTCTTGACCTGACCGCGACACCTTCTACATTGTGACAAAATAGTGTATTTATCATTCATTACAATCTAAATAGTTTTAATAATTAATTATTCAACCTACTTGTATAAACTGACAAACCTGTCACACACATGAAAATTATAAAATATAAGATATTAGAAAAATATCGACTTTTCGTTGTCTAAATTATAGTATTTATATTCGTTGTCTAAGTAAAAGTATTTAAATCCTTTTCTAAGTAAGAGTATATATGTATGTATATATATATATATATATATATATATATATATACATACAACATAATCGCAGCCCACCTCTTGTGCATCAAAATTTTCCCGAACTATTGACACACATTGTAACAATGTGTAACAATTATATTATATTATATATTGTAACAATTATAACATATATATATATATATATATATATATATATATATATTTGTTGTCTACGTAAAAGTATTTTATTCATTGTCTAAGTAACAGTATTTATATTAGTTGTCTCAGTAACAGTATGTTTTATTCGTGGGATATAGCATTTATATTCTTGAAGCTGCGTAACCATTTAATATTCATATATTGAAATAATGTAATTTTTTGCTTTCAGCCAAAGGAATTAAAATAAATAAAAAACATTTTATATTGTTAAGTTAAAGATTATATTTTTCTTCTGTTTTAAAAACTCTCGACATAAGACATACTATATGAACAATCACAGACAATTACACCTAAATGTCACATGGATAAGCTTAGAATAGGTTCAAACCTCTTTATAGATATTGGTAGTGATTAAATTAAAATTGTCAGCCTATTGCAGTAGACGACCATTTTACTTTAACTGAACATCTACGAAATCAAACCTTGGTTATATAAGGGAACAGGCAGTTAAAGGGAAGATAATTACGACACAGTTCCATTTCCCAGGCTAAAAACTACAATACATTTTCTTCTCCCAGTTATAATTCTTTGCTTAAAGTCACTACAAGTCATTTTGCGTTTCACTCAGCTCATTGTATGAATTAAATATGTAAAATTCATGTCAATCACAAATTTTTGGCAGCAACTATAATTAATACAGTACACAATTAATTACTCATTCATGTACTGTACAAGAATTATTTACTCACCATGTACTAAGTACCAATTAGTACTAAAAACTAGGGTAGTATAAATATCGAATTGCAAGTAACAGTTCGTTGATATTGGCCAGAGTGTGACTGGCTAAACATGACGTCAATCACTTCCTAGAATAGCGACGGATAAGCCGATGGTTAAAAGGTGTTTACTGTACGTACTTGGAAATAAGGAATAAATGTAACTCAGGCGTTTGTAGAAAACTCTTATGGTGTTTTATTTGTTGCAAAAAAAAATATTTTGTCGGTGATATTCTTATAATTATACTAGTGAAATATATTTCATTATAAAATGTTAAAATTCAAACATTTATCTATAGCGAGCAAATTTTAAACGTTTTAACTGTTAAGAATGCTTTAAAATCTTTTTAAGTTTAGTAGGAGCCTAAGGCCAATTTTAAAGTAATTAAAAATTACCTATTTCTCAGTATTTGCTAAATAAATAAGAAACAACAATAGATGTATAATTCCTGCAGTTTTTATACGCTTACTGTTAGATTGGGTTTGTGTATCTTGCAGACGCCGAAGTCTCGGCTGAGTTCTCTGTTCACTGTTATATCTCTGATTGCTGATTATGTACAGGACTGATTGACGCTGATCCCCGGAGACTACTCGGATTGCCCTGTAACTGTCATCTTCAGCGATCCGTATATCTAACACAATAAAATATTGATAATAGAAAAATCTCATTAGACCTCCTTATGAGTCTGAAAAACATAAAGAACTTTACAATTAAACTTATATTACAATTTAAATTGTTTCATACTGTGTCACCGTGGACTATTATTCTAAACTGCACAAAAGTTTAAGCATATATATTTAAACCTAAACAGAGTTTGACCCATAATTAGAAGAAGAGAAATTGAATCATGCCATTACAAAGCTCAAGAGAACGTGATCCCACGTATAAAGTGAAGATTTACCTTGATTACTAACCTTTTATACCCATCGTAATTTCTCACCATAAACCACTTCCATTAAACTTACCACACATTTAAAATTTTATGAAAAACACCTAATATAACTCATTCATTCTTACTAAATTCTTACATCATACATTGGAAAACATAAGATTATTAAAAGAGGTGAAGTTACTGTCAAATAATTTTATTCTTGAAAGTTACTGATTTATTTACTTTTGAAATAAATATTTTGCAAAATAGTGTCAACAAGTGGTAATGAGAAAAGAAGAGTCTGAGTGCCGAGTTGTTATATCGAATATGTGTTGTTTATTTGACGGTTAAATAGTGCAAGAGCCATCTAGTGAAGAAAGTTTACCAGTATATAGATGATCATGAAGTTGGATACCTTGAGGACCGAAGATCTCGTATTCTCCAGATCACACAACAGTTTACAGTTATCGGTTTTGAAAGGAAATTTTTGTTGAACTGACACTAAAGGTTGATGTTTGCCCATTTAGTATTAAATTCATTACACAATTTAAATAAATTCATTGAGATAAATCAATATTTTATGAATTATAAAACTCTAAAACATATATGCTCTCTTCAACGTATTATAATTGAATCCTTGTAATAACATCAATAACTCTGATGTTTCCTTACCCTCTGTTTAACATTGCTTCTGATCTGATAAAATTATTTCTCAAAACACAAAAAAGGTTAATTGATTGACATAAAATTTTAAGTATGAATAGCTCAACACTATTCACATTACAACACGGGCCAAATTAAACAGTTACGACGACACATGTCGCAATTCGTTTCCATGTTCACCTCATTAGATCTTTTCAGATTAATGAAAGCTCGAATCATTACGCGTGATGTAACCATGTCGACTGTTGAGCCAGCTGTGGGATTTGAAACAAAATCTTTGATTAACAAAGAGGCAACAATTGTGTGTTTCAAATGCTTAAATGTAGAACATGTTTAATTTATTATTATTTTTGTTACTAATGCAGAATACAGTAGGAAGCAACTCCAGAGCCAATAATACTTAATAAACTGATTGAGTTATAAGCTGAAAAGGTACTTTTTTAGTTGGACATGTAATATAAATTTTAAAACTGAGCTATTCCTTTGTCATTTACAATTAAAATGTTTCTAACACTATGCATTATTACTATTGTTTTGTGATTCATGAAATAAATCAAATACTCACCTCCGTTGATAGTTGTTAGTAATGAATGAGCTTGGCTTCTTGAGAACAACAAACCATTTAACTTAATAAACGCATGATGAAGGAAAATCATACATTACCACATTCTTCACATCAAAAAGATAAGTTGGTCAAACAAAATAATTTGAAATAATTCTACGTATCCAAATATTAGGTTCTTCATAATTATTTTACTTATATAAATCATAATAATATTGACGTTGCTTATTGTAATTACTGAGGGAGATTAGGTAGTTCATCTGCTCTTGTCTTAAGTGAACTCAGAAAAGCAACATATGCCGAAATCAATACACATTTCTGAATTTACTTAATAGATCATTAAGTTTTTTTTAGTTTCCAATTATAAAAAACGACCTAAAATAAATCTCTGACTATCATAGAGGGTCAAAATGAGGATTGAATGACACTTAAAGGCAGTGGACTTAGGAATATGCTGATGGATTATTTTTAAGTTAACATTATGCTTTTTAATATACGATTGAACATACTAATATTGAGTATTGAATTTATTATTAACAATAAAGAATATTTTCCAAATATCGAAACTCAATGACCATAACTAGAGAATTTTTAAAAATACGCTATGATAAAAATCATTACACGACAAAATGACCCATCGGAACTTCTAAATTTGTTAGACCTTCTAAGACATCTAAAACTTCCATCCAGATTCAAATTACCCATATTTTCCAAAATGATGACTATCACGGAGGGTTATTATATATATTTAAGATCTATAAAAATCACTTTGATAAATTAAAGAAAAAATTATAACAAAATGTTGCTTACTACTATAATCTTATTGAGATGTTAAATATTTCAAAATTGTATTTAGATAAAAGCAACATTATTAATTCTTTAATAAACTCAACATTTATACACAGACTGAAAATAAGGAGCAGTAAATCAAAAAATAAAATATTGTAAAAATTTTCATAGTTCTTTTTTTATATGGCCGAAGCTAAGCTAAGCATAAAAAATTCAAGAAGTATCAATTTACTGTTTTCATACTAATATTTTCATGAAATATTTTTTATTTATGAGTAAATACACCATAGCTGATTCATCACTATTATGGTCACAGGAAAAGTCAGAGTAACTAATAGAATATTTAAACTAAACGAGTTGAGAAACTTAAAAAACTCTTTAGTAGTTTTTATTTTTAATCAAAAGAGAATAAATCTGGAATATTTTTAAATATAATAATATTTTATCAGTTACACACTTTTACCGTTTTATTTTTACTCTAATTATTCTCCATACATATTTTGTTTACTAAAAAATCTACTATGTTATTATAATAATTGATAATAGTTTCAATTTATAATTCTAAATAACATAACGTTGCAGGACAAATTTTACATGTATAATCTGCTTCAGAACATTTATAACATTGACATCATGTAGTGGAGGCTTACATAGTGTCATCTCCGAAGGTAATTACATACAGTGCTTTATTTAATAAACAACCAATTAGTGCACTGTCCGCTTCCACGTTAATTAGCAGCAACTTGGGTTTTCTTATGTTTATTGCTTCGTTTTCAATAATAACATAGTAGTAGGTGAACTCACTGTAATAGCGAGATGTAAAATTATTACATGCCTTTTATTCAATAAAAAGTTTTTCCATCACACTTAGACGTGTTCTTGCAAATCAGAGAAACTTTATTGATTGCACTTCCATCACATAATAGGTCGCGTGTATCTATCCATTTTATTGGTTGCCACCACTTTTTCGCTAGACTATTTATGTCAGAGTTTAAAATAGGACCGATGGCTTGCTATGCATGATATAATAATGTTTTATAGACATTTTAATATTCTTTCTCTTTAGGATCTAAAAAGATTAAACCTTTACATCCTTTCCTAAGTTGTGAAAGACAAACAAACGCCGATACTTTTACTGAAAAAAGACTTAAAATGTATTTTTTACTATTTTTTAAAAATTATAGGAATACATAATTTTATGTAACAAACAATAAAAATGAATAAATATAGGAACAGTATTTTATTAGGAAGTGAATTTGTTGTGTATTTATTTGATAATTGTGGTTGGACGTGAAATTTTGCATGCACTTTTCTAGGAATTTCTACACAGGAAAATATTATTTCGATAATGTGCATGTCATTCCATTCATAATGTTTACATTAACGATATTGGTATCTATGCTGATAACGAGAAAATAGAAGAATAAATAAATGAGAATACAAACCTATAAGTATACTAGCAGTTATTCGCGGTTTCGTATGTAATTTTATTTTGAAAAATGGATACCATGAGCATATATTTGTAATGTTACTGATATGGATGAAATACATTCAAATATCTTGATATATTTTATATTTAAGTTCAAATATGGAGTCTTGAAATGGAAGAGTGAAACATTTTTTTATAGTAACTATGAAATTCCTTGAATTTTGTCCAATATATCAATGAATAGCTCCCAAAGTGTCAGTAGCAAAACATTTATAATGTAATCTGTTATGGAATTTTACTGCAATTTTATCAAAATGGGGGAGCGACCTTAACTCTGATATATTATTAAAATGTAATGATTATCTATTTATTATTTACTCGTCTAGGTACGCCGAGTCGATTTATTACTTGAAATGGTTTTCTTCTTCGACTACCATTGATATGTGGTTTTGCTATATCTCTGCTTCAAGATTAGATTGTCCTTAACACTCCTTTTTGAGCTCCTCAGCTTGGAAAGAATGGCTGAAGTATGTATAAAAGTTCTATCTATTATATATAATACATATTACCCAATGAGAAATTATATAAAGTATTATCTGCCCTACGTCAAGCTTCTTGATAATGCTATTTAAACTTACTGTTGAGTAACAGACATCTAGAGCAAAATAATTTATTTGGCAATCATTTAATAGCAACAGTACACAACGTTAATTTATGTTTCCTTAAACTTAGTGTTCAAAATAAAAAAAAACTATTAACAACAGTTAGGAGCTTGTCAGATATTTTGCTAAAGACCAAGTCATAGCTAACACATAAGTATATGATTTTATTAAAGAGAAGCGCCAACGTCTTGTATGCTTACTACATATCCACAATATTATAAAGCCAAAAATGATTTTCAAATATCATAGAGCTTTTTACTCTTTCTCAGGAACATACTCTATATATAAAACTAGAGCGGTCAATATTTCATCACACATAACAATTCCGGTTCTTTAACAGCCATATCTTTATCTAAAAAAGTTCATAACAAATCATCTGTGATACAATAAAAACCAATAAAAGAATCTTTTTGGAAGTAATTGATTACAAATTAATACTGTTTAAAGCTATAGAAGTTCAATGAAGCTAACTAATCATATTACTCACACTCTATATCCAACGCAATGAGAACGCATACTAATTGAGTTCTGGAATGATCGAATCATTTATTTGCTACTCAGTTGACTGATTAGTTTTGTCAATCTCATGAGTGGTGAGTTCATTAAATATTCTTGTCGACATATGGAGAGTTTGATGACAATTTTATTATCACGTCAAACTGCAATATTGCTCCTGTCTAAACATTAACTCTACTGTACTTGATCTTTCCGCAAACAAATAAAGGATTTTGATTTGCTTGTGTCGAATATGTTATTGTTGGTTTTACAGCTGTATGAACACTTCTGGTTCGTGTGAATTATATGTCCAACGCTAACGTTGTTTGCCTTCTTGTGAATAAAGAAAATATCTTAATAAGTGTAAATTTATGGTTATTGTACTTTAATCCGGTCTTACTAAAATTTTTCCTTTTTCTCAATCAAGAAAATATATGTATACATAGATAGCTCTGAGAAGCCTATTTCAGTCAAAATACAACGAAGTACATAGGTAGATATTACACATTAGTAGACTTATGGTAAAAGTAAGTAGTACCTTTGTCTTTTATATCTAATACTAAATATTTTATAGAAATTTACAGTTTAAAGTACATTACAAATGACAATATTTACGAGTTACTTTGCTTTTTGAAAACTAATAAGTATTTTTTTAAACAATTTAGCTGCAATTGGTACATTAGCTCAAAAGCACAGTTCAGCGAACTTTCATGTAGTGTAGTTCTTGCAAGGGAGTTCGCAAGAATTCTGACCTAATTGCTGAAATTAAAAACCTCCTTAAGATTTAAAGTTAAGCCTTAGTTAATTAGCACTCTATAATCTTAATTAAATTAAAAATAGGAGGCATGGGACAAATTTTACACAGGACAGTTGTTTAAATTTGACAGGCTCTTTTAATTAATATTTAACAGACCTGGAAACTGTGCACTGAGCATTTCTGATCAATGTTTGTATTAAATTATTGTTTGTCACAAGAAGATCAAGTTCCAAAAATTTGCAATATGTACATAAACTATTACGCGTATACACATACATACACTCATGCACTCTCTCACTCACTCATGTATATAGAGTGTGTGTGTGTGTGTGTGTGTGTGTGTGTGTGTGTGTACGCGCGTGCGTGCATGTGTGTCACTGTCACCTCTCTGATTTGATTGCTGATTACTGACTGATTGAAGGTCATCCCTAGAGACTACTTGGATTGCCCTCTGGTTGCCAGCAGCTGTCTATTCACCTTAGACCTTAATGTTTGGGATAACAGACAATCTTGGTGGAAATTTCTATACACATTTACTCAAATAAAGAATTTTACTGTGCAACTACTGTAACTCAGATGAGAGAACACGAATACTTTAGTTTCAGACAAAAAATGAGCTGAATTCTTTAACGATCATTGTATGTCTATCGTGAAACATGTGTATCAACAATGCTGAACATTTCTAGGGATATACTCTATTAGGTAATGATAAGGCATTTATTAAAAAGGTCCCATGTAAGTAATGAATTGGTTAAAAATTTTCGTCTCTAAATAGGTAATGGTTAGTTAATTAGCTAATTTATATTGGCCTTAGCTTGTTTATATTGGCCTTACGAGTAACATGTTGACAACGGGAAAATAGTATTATCAAAAAATGTAAACAAACTTTGTTAATTGTTAGCGAATTCAAATCCTGTAATATTTTAGTACATTCCTACAACATGCAATGGAATTGATGAAACTACATAGTTTTTATTCATGACGAAGTATATATTACTAAATATGCAACAAACCTTAAAAAATGTATTGTGTGGCAAAAGGAAAATCTAATCGTAACTGTAGCTGATTAAAATGTTATCGATATTGAATGGTTGGAGTGATTTTTTGGTCTGGCCTTTAAAATATTTTAGAGTCCTACTTTGGAAAATGTTATACTTTGAGAGCGTAAATTAAATAGACAAACGCAGCCTACTATGGAACTTTTAGTTGATTTCAAATGTTCTTTAAGAATATGCATAATATGAATTGTGTCTAGTTTGAAATATGTGTTTGTAACTCAAATTATCGTAATACATTGTTAAGTTTGGTTTTTTTACAGTGTGTCTGTGTAAACTATGTAAACCACTGTCTATCATTTGATTTAAAAGTGTTCTTAAAAGAAAAAGAATGTATTCATGTAATACAAGTAGAGAAACAACATTGCAACACATCCTTAATTAAACAGTTGTAAGGATTCATCCACAATTCACTGCCATCTTCACTTCATTGCATCTTTTCACGTTAGTAGGGGCTCTAATCATTACAGGTGGTGCAATTCAAAACAAGTTCAAACAGGACTACTCGTCAAATGTTCAATGTTATTGTAAAAATGTATTTTATATCGTCCCTAAACATTGAAATATGTCAATGAAGCAGCTTGGTTTGATTTAGATTAGTATTTAGATTAATAACGAAGAAGTACTGATTTCCTATCAATATTATTGAAAGAAAAACTGTCTTGAAATTCTCAAATGTGATTTAATGTCCTACCTATTCTCTTTTATTTCAAATCCTAATAATATTATAAATATGAAAGTGTCTTTGTATATTTTGCTTTCACACATAAACTATTGAAACGATTGCCCTAAAATATTACATGGACATTCTTACGGTCCCTGGGATAAACACAGGCCTATTCCTGTTTCGAAAATCCCTCTGGACTACAACCCAGTCTACTCTAAACCAGTTCAAAATCTCAGAACAGCTATATGGTATTTCAACTACATGTCATATAAAGATAAAGTTTAACTCAAAGGTGCCCCATAACTTATAAAGAATTAACAACAGGATTTTGTATGAACAGCAACATCTCATAGTGGTTTGAAACCACTACAAGAACAATATTTTTATTTTCTCTCTACCCATTCTCCAATAAAGACGGAATTTAACTCACAAGTGCCTTATAATAAACTAAGAAGAAAAATTAAGCAATTGTTATGAAGATCAAACAACCACAGAGTTAAATGGAATTTCAACCCCTATAAAACTGTTTCTTGTTTTCAACCTTCCAATGTCCCAGAAAATCTCACACACACACACTCTTGCGCGCGAGTAACATGACTTCTATAGGAAACTAAAACCTTCATGAAGACTAACAATAAACATTTGCTCTTTAAAGTCTTTTAGAGTCCTTTAAAGACGAAACTATACTCACAGGCGATCCATAAGTAGAAAAACAAAAGACTTTTTATGAAGATAAAAAAATCCATAGTGGCTGAAAGAGGGTGGCAACCCTCAAGATAACTACTTTTGGGTTTTAAACTTTTTGAAGGCCTACAAAATGAAATTTGAAATACATTGGTTTATACTTTCAACATCCACTTAATTAAAATACAGATAAGTAGTTTGTATATACTTTCCTGACGGGGCAAGGCAAACTTTACTACTGTGGCAAAAATACCTCAGAAAGTATATTACAAGAGCCAGAAGTAGTAACTTATTTACTGAAGTAGACATTTCAGAATATGTATCTCTACTGTAAATATATGTAGGCATTTTTGACCAAAAAAGATGTTCTAAACCTACTTTTTATTATTTTCTTAGTCAGGACAAGAAATCCTGATTAATTTCAATTTTTAAATGTTTTATTAACTTTTCGACTCCTTAGAAAGATAGAATTTAACTCACAGGTTCCTCAACAATAAAAAAAGTTGTACTTTCATGAAGACCAAACATGCAAAGGGGTTGAAATGGAGTTGTAGCCTTAGAACAACTATTTTTGCTTCTATCAAACATTCTATGTCTATGGAAGACAAATTTTAACTCACAGGTAACGATGAATTATGAAAGGCATACGGGTTAAATAGGGTTGAAACTCCCAAAGAAATAAATTTTTTGTTTGTTTTTCAACTGTCTGCTGTTCTAGGAAGATAAAATATGGCACACATGCATTATACTCTCATCTGAAAAGTAACAGATTATTCATGAATATCAACCTCAAGTAACGGTTTAGTCTTTGGTTGAACCCTAGAAGAATTTCTTTTTGTTTTTCAACTTTTTGATGATCTAAAGAGACAAAATGTGGCACACAACGTGTCTTATGCTCTCAGCAGGATAGTAAGAGATTATTCATGAAAATCAACTACAAATAAGTGTTTAATTGTTAGTTTCAACCGTAGAAGAACTGTATTTTTGTTTTCTAACATTAACTTGTTCTAAAGATAAGATAAAATTACAAAGATTAAAATTATAAACTGTATGTTCCTCATCACTTAAATAGGAAAAAAGGTTTTTTAAAAGTTACAAACATAAAAATATATAGTTTGGTTTTCAAACTCCTGATGGCCTAAAACGATAAAAATAATTATGTCACGCGAAATAACTTAGACCGGAAGTAGATAGCAATGGCCAGAAGTTGCCCCTTTGGACGAAAATTGACTTTTCAGACCAGTATATATATATATATATAATATAGTATATATATTAATATAACAAACGCATATATAGGTATATATATATATAACATACATATATATATATATATACATACATTCATTAAACTTGTATAAATGGCAATAGCCGAATTTAATTTATTTCAATAAACATTGAATCGCAAAAAGTACTTGCTCCGCCGGGACTCGAACCCGGATCTCTCACTTTCCGGGTGAATGTGCTACCATTACACCACAGAGCCCTCACTTTTTACGATTCAATAATTTTGTATTTGGCCGTTTCTTTCACATATGTGTTTAAATAACCAAACTAACATATGATCGGAAGACCAAATACCTGTCAAATGACTTCTATTTACATTCATTAAATTTGTATAAATGGCAATAGGCGAATTTAATTTATTTCAATAAACATTGAATCGCAAAAAGTACTTTCTCCGCCGGGACTCGAACCCGGATCTTGTTTATGGTGACTGTATCGCCTTTAATTCCATTTTGTTGGCTTGTAGTTGCTTAAAATTCCTCTATTCTAAATTTACCATTGTCTTCCAAATGTATTATTATCATATTATTATCAAGTATTTAGTGGTCAGTTATGAATATAGATAGAAATCCTAATTCAAGCAATGCATCTTGTAGGCCTATGATTGCACTAGCTACAATAAGTTTCCGCCCTTAACAGTGTTATCAGAAGATACATTAATATGGATGTCAACATTTCTGTAGGCATTCTTGGTCAGTAATGAGTATTCATGAATACCTTCGCATACCAATACATCTTGATGCACTAGTCATGGTGTTAATGAGCACCCCTTGTACAACATTTCTACCTCTGCTTTATGTGTCACGTGTACTTGACAAACGAAAGTTCCGAGTATACGACTTCGTACACACCACTACATCTTGATGCACTAGTCATGGTGTTTAATGAGCACCCCCTTGCACAACATTTCTCTACCTCTGCTTTATGTGTCACGTGTACTTGACAAACGAAATTTCCGATATAACGACTCTCGTTATACACACCAATACATCTTGATGCCACTAGTCTGGTGTTAATGACAAGCATGAGCACCAAACAAAGAGAACAAAATGACAAAAGAGCACAGATCAAGCAACAGCAATAAAAGACACAATAATGAGCAAAAACAGAGACAAGAGCAAGCACAGAGCAACCAACCCTTGCACAACATTTCTACCCTCTGTCTTTAATGTGACAGGTGTACTTGACAAACGAAAGTTCCGAGTATACGACTTCGTTTACACACCAATTACATCTTGATGCACTAGTCATCGGGTGTTAATGAGCACCCCTATGTACCACATTTCTACCTCTGCTTTATGTGTCTGGTGTACTTACAAACGAAAGATCCGAGTATACGACTTCGTTACAACACCAATACATCCTGATGACTAGTTCATGTGTTAATGAGCACCCATGCCCAAACATTTCCTACCTCTGCTTAATGTGTCAGGTGTAACTATGACAACGAAATTCCGAGTATCCCGACTTCGTTAACACACCAATAGCATCTTGATGCACTAGTCATGGTGTTAATGACACCCCTTTGCACAAGCATTTCTACTCGGCTTTATGTGTCAGGTGTAACTTGACAAAACGAAAGTTCCGAGTATAACACTTCCGTTACACACCAAATACATTCTTGATGCACTAGTCATGGTGTTAATAGCACGCTCGTGCACAACATTTCTACCTCTGCTTTATGTGTCAGGTGTACTTGAACAAACGAAAGTTCGAGTATACGACTTCGTTACAACACCACTACATCTTAGATGCACTAGACATCGGTGTTAATGAGCAACCCCTTGCACAACATTTTCTCTACCTCTGCTTTATATGTGTCACGTGTAATTGACAAACCGAAAGTTCCCGACATACGACTTCGTTTACACACCAATAAATCTTGATGCACAAGTCATGGTGTTTAAATGAGCACCCCTTGTACACACATTTCTACCTCTCGCTTTAGTGTCAGTGTACTAGACAAACGAAAGTTCCGAGTATAAACGACTTCGTACACACCAAAACTCTTGATGCACTAGTCATGTGATAATGACACCCCTTGTACAACATTTCTACCTCTGCTATTATGTGTCAGGTGTACTTGACAAACGAAAGTTCCGAAGTATACGACTATACGTTACACACAATACATCTTGATGGCACTAGTCATGGTGTTAATGAAGCACCCCTTGTACAACATACTACCTCTGCTTTATGTGTCCAGGTGTACTTGACAAACGAATTCCGAGTATACGACTTCGTTACTCACCAATACATCTTCGATGCACTAGTCATGGTGGTTAATGACACCCCTGCACAACAATTCTACCTCTGCTTTATGTGTCCAAGGTGTACTTTGAACAAAACGAAAGTAGTTCTTTCTTATAGATCTCCCGAGTATACGACTTCGTTACACACCAATACATCTATGATGCACTAGTCATGGTGTAATGAGCACCCGTGCACAACATTTCTACCCTGCTTTATTGTCACGTGTACTTGACGAAACGAAAGTTCCGAGCATACTGACTTCGATACACACCCCAATACATCTTGATGCACTAGTCATGGTGTAATGAGCATCACCCCTTGTACAACATTTCTCTACCTCTGCGTATGTGTCAGTGTGTACTTGACAAACGAAAGTTCCGAGTATACGACTTCGTTACACACAATACATCTTTGATGCACCTCAGTCATGGTGTTAATGAGCACCCCTTGTACAACATTTTCTACCTCTGCTTTATGTGGTCCAGGAGTTTGTATCTTGACAACGAAAGTTCCGATATACCGACTTCGTTACAACACCAATACATCTTGATGCACTAGTCATGGTGTTAATGAGCACCCCTTGTACAACATTTCTACACCTCTGGCGTATGTGTCAGGTAGTACTTGACAAACGAAAGTTCCGAGTAATTACGACTTCGAGTTACACCACCAATACATCTTGAGATGCACTAGTCATGGTGTTAAATGGAGCCCCCTTGCACAACATTTCTACCTCTGCTTATGTGTCAGGTGTACTTGACAAACGAAAGTTCCGAGTAAACGACTTCGTACACAACCAATACATCTTGATGGCACTAGTCATGGTGTTAATGAGCACCCCTTGCACACAATTCTACCTCTGCTTTATGTGTCATGTGTACTTGACAAAACGAAAAGTTCCGATTATAATCGACTTTCCGTTACAACACACCAATTACATCTTGATGCACTAGCATGGTGTATAAAGAGCACCCCCTTGTACAACATTTCTACCTCTGCTTTAGTGTCAGTGTATCTTGACAAACGACAGTTCCGAGTATACATACGACATCGTTACACACCAATTACATCTTGATGCAACTAGTTCATGTGTTAATGAGGCCACCCCGTGTACAACATTTCTACCTCTGCTTTATGTGTCAGGTGTACTCTGACAAACGAAAGTTCCGAGGATACGACTTCGTACACACCAATACATCTTGATGCACTATCATGGTGTTAAAGACACCCCCTTGCACAACATTTCTTACCTCTGCTTTATGTGTCACGTGTACTTGACAAACAAAGTTCCGAGTATACGACTTCGTTACACACCAATACATCTTGAGCACTATTCAACGGTGTTAATGAGCACCCCTTGTACCACAGTTCTACCTCTGCTTTTATGGTCACGTGTACCTTGACAAACGAAAGTTCCGAGTATAACGACTTCGTTACACACCAATACATCTTGATGCACTAGTCACTGGTGTTTAATGAGCACCCCCTTGCACAACAATTCTACCTCCTGCTTTATGTGTCTACTGTAACTTGACAAACGAAAGTTCCGAGTATACGACTTCTTACACACCCAATAATAAACCTTGAAGCACTAGTCATGGTGTTAATGAGCACCCCTTGCACAACATTTCTACCTCTGCTTTTATGTGTCAGGTGTACTTGACAAACGAAAGTTCCGAGTATACGACTTCGTTACACACTCTGTACACCTAACGCTTACTATTACTACTATAGTTCTTTTAGCATTCTCCACCCAAGTCTACCTTATTTTTAGCCACGAGTACGGTTGTTTTAATTGGATTGTTCGTTCTTTTATGTTATAGAAAACATTATTTAGTACTTAAGTGTGTACCATTGTACAATATGCCTGCAGTATGGCACAAAATGAAAATACATAACTTATTCTTTGTCTATAAGCAAAACTTAAACTACTAAACTCTAAAATTATACGTTCACTGGTACTAAAAAAGAATTACAATTCAATATATTCTTCATTTATGTTCCCTCATAATTCTGTACAAAATATGTGTGATGTTTCGTTCCGAACTCTTCCAAACTGTCACGCCTTTGATTGCCAAGGCCAAACTTTTTATTTCATCGATGTCGAAGGTCGAACTGTGTAAAACGTTTGAATTTGCGGCTGAGAATAGCGCAAAGTTGAATAATATCTGTGACTTTTCCACTTGTTATCAGTATAGTCGACCTTGTACTATATCGACTGTCTTCCTTATTCTGTTTGATATGATTCTCGCGCCGGCCAGTGGTCCATGAGAACAGACAACAAAATACTTAAAAGATAATTAGGCTTGCCCTGAGAAAAACTACACCATGTAGAAATCTTGATCCCATAATGTCAGAAATGTATAAAATTCTAAATAAAAATAAAACTCAAAACTCAAAATTTATAACTTCAAAATATGTATTTACAATTTCCGCGCATGAGTACTTGGGAATAAAAATAGAATAGACTTATTCTCTTGCACGCAGAATAGAGATATTACTTAGGAGTCTTTTTCATGATTCCCCGCTGATCACTCGCCTCACTCTTCGGCGCACTAACTATCCAAACTGAATTTTGAAGAAATAAGCTCCACAGAACCAAACCCGCCTCTGATATTTTCCTAAGATAAAACTTACTAAACCCGACTGACTCAACAGATTTCAAAGATATTAAATACACCAGTGCTTTCAAATAATCCTCACCAACGACCTCGCAATAAGTAAACACCTAGTTACATCAAATCACCAATTACAAAGGTGAAATAAATGCAATACTTACCGTTTTAACTATTCATTCATTATTTATACTGTCTACCGGGGTATGGCACAAGTATACGTCTAGCTTGGCAATCCCTTGGATGGGTGACTGCTGAGCGATTCTATCCTTGCAAGGAGCCCGCCTGTCTGGCCAATGGTGGTGGTTTCGGAAGTTATTCTCAATCGAATGGTCGTCAGGTTAAATGGTTTATTTTTGGCCCTAGTTTCATTTGGTAAAATGAACATTCTTTATCTTTGACGTTAAGTCACAGTTGATTAGTATAAATGTAAACAATATCGAACAAAAGAAGTTTGCTTTGTAACAGAAAATGGTCAAATCGAATAAAGGATGAGGAAATAGCTCTGTGATATAATTGTAGCATAGTATTTCGGGAAGTGAGAGTTCCGGATTGTAGTCCCGGGATGGTGGAACGAGTACTTTTTGTTCGCACATTTTTTTTTTTTTTTTGGAAATAAAATTCGGCAACTGTTTTTTTATTAAAATCTAACTGTTATTATGATCAAACAAGTTTATTATTTTAAGGAATACATAGTTAAATTCGATAGGAAAACTAATAAAAGTATCACATAAACATTTCTTCCTATTCATCTTTTATTCTAATGTTTAGATAGGCTCATTGTTCTATACACTGAATACATAATGGTTTACAGCTATTTAAATTCTAAGGATTGACAATAGAAGTTTCGTATATTGGTTTTGAAGCCTAAACTGAATGGCCAATGTGCTATTGTTGGAGCACGACATTGTTTGTCTGACTGAGACTTGGCTCAATGAGTCTGTGTACAGAGCTGTTCACGACTGAGTTGACTGTGTATATAGGCAGGCGGAGTTCGGGCATGTAGACGGTGTCGCGGTCATGAGCGTGGCTTAGCGGCTGTCTCATCTCATTGTGCTGGTAATGTTTCTAGTGACTAATTCCTAAATCGAATGAGGTTATTTATAAAGCCACGTTTTTAATAATTATTTACGAATCAGTACCCACTCTGTTCACTTCTGATAAATCAGCGGCATTGTTGATTTTCAGACAATCATTATTTTTGGCTGAGGGTTAGCGAAGTTTGTAGAGCTGGAAATTATAATTTCTGTCAATCTGTTTGCACACACGATGGGAATTGCCTGAGAGTTAGCGAATAGTTTTACATTGGTCAAATGATAACCAAGATGGAAACGAAAGTTTCCAGTATTGCACAAAGTAAATAAGTGTTTAAACAAACTTAATACACCACCCATAAGACATGTAAACATTTGAAATATTAAAACGTGAAACGAAAATATCCTAAAACATACATTATTTTGTATTAACTTCGTGTATAGACTTGTATTATTAAAACATATATATGAAACACAACGCAATGAACAAAATTGTAAATGTATCATGTAGCTAGATAAATCGAGAAAGATTTCATAGGAATACTTTAAATATTGCATGAAACTTTATTTCTATAAGAATAAGTTCTTATATGCGTCATTTTTGTTTTCACATTATTTTTGTATGATTGGCTGTCTATAGATCTGTCTGCAGGACATAGATTTGAAAGTTTGCATGCAACCTCAGCGAAGACTGTTACGACAAGAAGTGGGGCGTACTTCAACCTGGTAATAGACAATCGAGAGCGTTTTAAGTAATTATATTATAGATATAATCCAACCCACAGTAAACGCCACAAATAATGGAAACTAAACTTAATTTTCTTAAACAACAATACGTCCATTTTTATAAAGGAAGTTGGTAACACTTCTCAAATAAAACATTGCTCCACGTTTAAAAATCTGTGTAGCTATTTGAGTAATTGTCTGTTGTATGACATTGGTCTGCAAGCAATAGTTTTAAATATTACTCCATACTTGTAGTACGATATGTGTGATTATGGCGCTCAGCGGAACACTTGGAGATATATGTACTTGTATTATAACGGAATAAAGCAAATTGCTATAGGTAAAACATTATTTGGCCTTTAAATACAACTAAATTTTCATACCAGTAAAGATTTATGTTGTAATTTTTCGAAATAAACTGCATCTTGCGAAATATAATAACACACCGGTATAAATAATGATAACGTTTTTTATATTTAAATGATAAGATTTGCACTAATTTAATAACTTATTTGGATCCAAATTTAATCACGTATTTCAATATTATAGTTTAGAGTTTAGATTAGCTAATAGATCAGAGGTGAAGTAAAATTGCTATTGACTTATTTTAGGTTTTGAGCTTGTAGGATTTCATCTGATCAAATTATTATATTTCTAACGGCACATTTAAACTTGATTTTTTTTCAAGAATCTACCATTACACTACAAAGGACTTACTTTTAACGATTCGATTTTTGTTATTTCGCCGTATCTGTCACATATGCGTTTAAAAAACCAAACTAACATATGATCAGAAGACCAAATACCTGACAAACGACTTTTATGAAATTACATTCATTAAATTTTTATAAATGGCAATAGCCTAATTTAATTTTTTTCAATTAAAATTATTTATATAGGCCATGCACGAGTGTAATTGTGCAGTGGAGGTTTTATTTAATACATAACAAAAAGATATATGAAAATGTTTATATTTAAAGATTCGGAAGAAAATTAATCAATAAATATAAATTATTATTAAAGTAAGCAACACAGGTTTCAACGATTTTATGCTAATAAATTATGAATTCAAGGAAGGGGTACTACACACTACGTGTTATAACAGGTTTCACTCAGGTTCCATGTCAAATTTAAAATCTATAGTTCGTATCATTATTGGGATGCCCTGAGGACAAATAGACGGGCACACAATCATAGAAAAACAAGGGTAGAACAAAAATGATGCATCATAGAACTCATTATAGTAGCTATGAAGTCTCATACTACATTTTAAGAGTACATATTAAATCTGCCAAATAAAATTATTACTTATCAAAATCTCATATGTACTCAGTTTGTTTACAAATTTATTGTGGTACTTTCATTGACACTGGTTACCGAAAAGCCCATTTTAAAAAATATTCCCTAATGCTCAGCCAAATTCCATGGAGTGTCATGTAACATCATGGAACTCAAGTTATCTCTCACAGTAATGAAGCATCGTGCACAGTTTTAAATCTAAATGTAAGTCAATATATTGTAAATCCCATTATACTGTTGATGAGTTTTAAATAATATAGTCTACTATTGAAATAAAGGTGTAATACAACTGTTAGCTACTACATAACTTAAAATCTGTAATCAATTAAAACAAATTTTTATGTCGGAGCCAAGACCTATTTTAGTAAACCTACAGTTGTTTATCACATGTACACGCTATGCAGAACCTGCCCACTCCACTCATAGAACATGCTAAAACAATAGACATTCTGTTGCTGTGTTTGGCGAGCTAAAATGTTCCATTGACAGTGGCTTGTAAACACAATCCCATGTTTTGGGTAGCTGCAGTGTATAATTGTTCACTGAGCCATACAAACCGTGTAATGCAAGTCGTAGTATGTGTACGTGTATACAAACTCTGGCATGCCTGCTTGCAATGGAACACGGCCAAGTTACTACTTATATGGTTTGTAATAAAATTCAATTAAGAACTTTCCTTAAGTTCCCTGAAGTGTCCAAATATAAATTTGAAATGGGATTATTCAGTGAAATATAAAAGCGTTATTAAATTTATAGTAAATGAAAGATTTTAAATGTTTCTTTTGTAATAGAGAAAAGCAGATGCCGTGATCTTTAACAAAATTGTAGAGGTTACTTTTATTTTGTAATAGGTGTTCTTCTTGTGGTAGTTATCGCATTATTTAATTAATTTAGATTTAATATGGAAAGTTTTAATGCCCTTACGTATTATTTAAACTATTATATTTTTAAGATTAGATGTGTTTTTCTAGAAAGTGTAAAAGAAGGTTACATTTTTCTTTGTATCTTCAAAAAGAAATCCAAGGTGAAATCTAATACTACCTTGATTGTGCCACTATGGCCTAACTAGGTTTACGATTATGCTGATGAAGCATCTATTTCTAGTTTTTATTTTGTTTAACTGTTGTTGATTTGTGACGAGATCTTAAAAGTCACACTTTACCACAAAATGTCTAGCGATAAGCATTTTGAGGTATATTTTTGTCCGATATCTCTTTCTATGTAGCAAAATCTTAATTTATGACTGGTAATGACATATATAATCATTTTGAAAGTATTTATATGGTTTTAGTCAGTTTTACAGAACGTGAAAAGGGCATTTGAGCAACGTTTGTGGAACTGGGAGTTATATGAGTGCATAATTAACATTTCCATTTCTTCAAAGTTTCAGTCGTCGGACTTATTCAGTTGAGGACCAATAGCAAATGGTCGTTTAATAGTATCCGTGTGAATATTACTAAGTATATAATACATTTTATAATTTCTATTGATTATTTAGAATATAGGTTTTATTATTTATATTTTTCTTACACCCCGTGAACGGACAAATTAAAATTTAAAAGCTGTATATTTGTCTTTTTTTATAACATATTTTTTACTAAAATGCTAACTCTAAAATATCTGAGTTGGAAATAAGTGAAAAAAACTCAGTATATGCTATAAATAAATTCAATTCGATTATACGTTGCCTAATTTTGTTAAAATAATACCAAAATGTAGGAAATACATATTCATAGTTATATGTTAAAATAATAAGTTTCAACAGTTTGTAATTCATTCCTTCTAATCGAACTCAATATTTCATTCATTTATTGCACGGTTTAAATAAAATGACTGTAACCAATTTGTTATCACTCGAGTTGTAAGGAGACAAAACTCACTTTTTTATCAAGCAGCAGAGGCTATATGTGAATTTGGAATTAAATTTGTAACAATGAGTATAAAGTAACAACGAACATGTCACAGTTTGATCACAAAGGACATCACTCTTAATTTTTAACCGAGTAAGAGTGGATTCAAAGAGCTCTTGACAGATTGTAGAGCTGAACTTAATTACGTCAAATGGCTTTGTAGATTAACAGAATGAGTTTTGATCAATTAGTGCAGTCTAGTGTATGAACGAAGCCAATTACTGACTTAATCCGCTCAATTATCTGTACTGATGTCCATATTGCCATCATCATAGCCAATGTCCTTCATATTGATTAGAATTTTTAAAATAAAAAGTCCTAAGTACTAAACGTAGTTTTGGGGCATTATAAACATAGATCTTGGACCCTAGCTGCTCGCTATGCTACTACTATGAAATTGCTACAGTGTCACTGATGCCTTCTGGCAAGTGAATAAAACATCCAGAAGTAATGGAACATTTCAATACCAGTACATGCATCACTCAGAACTAATTATCTCAGTTATTAGATTAGTAATAACATCAAGTTTAATAAAACTTAGCCACCAATTTTACTAAATAACTTTATTAAATGGAGTTTTATCCTTATTTCACGAGGTTCTGTAATCACAAAGTAGCCATTAGTTCATAGCACATGCCATTCCAATGTTACGCAGCCATTTCCCATGTTGGGTAACTATATAGGGTTACATTCTCATGGTAGAGATCCTCTAGGTACGTTTTACATATTAAATTAGTAAAATGATTTCCTTGAAAGTGAAAACAAACATTGTGGGATTATTTGACCTATAGGTACAACCATGCAATACACAATTACTCATTGAATTACACAGAAGCTTCTTAGAAATATAGTAAAAAAAAACTAAAAAGTGTTTTAAAAAACAAATGGTTGTTATAAAGATGATTGGAAACCATATTAGCATAAAAATGTTTTATACTGGAAAAAGATAATTATATAAAACGCCGCTATATGTGAAAAATATAATTGGTATTTTATTTTATATCGTGAGCGAATGTTTTAGCTGTCCACTCATATGAAGACATTTAATAAGATTTAAATATTAATGCTATTTTATGAATATTTATCGTAACTGTACTATACTCGTAGTTTTAAATAACTATTTATGATTACTGTTTCATCTTGCTGAACTGTTTGGTCGTGTGCAAGTAATGTATAATAGTTTTATGTGCTCGTATTCGTTATTGTTAACAGGCAGAAACACGTTACTCACAGTTAAAATGTTAACTAATAGATCAAAGACAAGTAAAAATTGCAAAGTATCTCTCTGTTTAAAACTCGTTATACTTCTTGAAATTTATGTATACAGCTGATAAGCTACAGAAGCTAAAGTAAATATATATGTACATACATATATATATTTATTTATATATATATTTAGTGATTTATATATATATATATATATATATATATATATATACACTGTATATATTTACTGATTTATATATATATATATATATATATATATATATATATATATATATATATATATATATATATATATATGTATATCAATCAGAGATTTCAACCGTCTCTCCGAATTTGAAGACAAATTCCTACGTTCATAAAATTTAGCTGTCAAAAAATATTGCGAAGTAAATTAGGTCATATTTAGAATTTGATGGAAAACTGTTGATCTAATTGATTATTTAAAATGTTAAATAACTGTTATTTTGCTTTTAGATGGTACCATTAGTGTCATTTACTTATCAGCTTTATTCATGCAGAGTTTCAAAATGTTTCTTTATTCTAAGTAAGCTAGATAGTGAGTTACTTGAAACAGGAACATAGACATTTTGCTATTTATTTTATTAATTACTAGTAGGTACTAAAATATATTTTTCTAACTAAATTGGAATTACTTAATTTATACACAAACATTCCAATAATTATTATATTTTATTTTTGTGAGGTCTTTCGTGTTCAAGGAACACATCATCAGACCTCACATAACTGAAACTTTTCCTGTACACTGATATTACCCGTACTGCCAGTGTTTTACTTTACAGTACAATACAATGTTTTCTTACTACTCAAAAATTACTGGCATGTGTTTAATAAGACTATCAGTTATAATGAGATTTAAATCGATGGAGGTAAAATACTGGTTACTGGTACTCCCCCCTTCCACCACATGCCATTTCCCATTACTCCTAACGCAGGTACCTGATATGCCGTAGGTACTTGAGACCAGATTACAAATGATACGCGAGATTTAGTTCCTTCCTCGAGATAATAATGCCAATCGCTTGTGCAAACCTTGTCATAAAAAACGAAATTCTACGGTAACTATAAGTTAATTGCGCCCAACTTGATAAATATTAACATATTTAACACGCTCACTACGTAGTTCTACTAGTAAGCTGTGTCTACCGCAGACAATGTGTTAATAATAACTCTAAACTATTAATCACACTATTGCCTTATATTTTTCAGTATAGTATTTTTAGTTGTATCTTATTAAAAGTGCAATTTATTTATATACATATATTGTTTATTTTTAAACTATATGATAATGTTTAAAATAAATCGTGTGTTTTTTTATTATATACATCCACTTCGAAAATTATACGCTTTACAATAACTCCAAAGTGTTTTGGATGCATTTATAGTATGCATTTAAACATAAAAATTAAACAAATATTTAATATTTATAATTTTTACATTGGAAAAATTAAAGGCCGTTTAATCAATCTTGATTCTCAGAAATTAAATTAAAATCTCTTTCCATAGTTAATTGAACACGCAGTAGGTACAAGTTACAGCAACAATCAGTTAAGTTACTCATCAAACATTCCAACTGTGTTGTTTGGCTGGCAAACGTCAGCTGGAAGTGGGGTAATGATGTTGATCCTTTCGATCGGCAATAACTCTAAGTTAACTAAATTCAATTCAATAAATCAATTAGCCATAATATATTGTGTTCGTGTTCATAAAATTTCTCCTTCATTGCACTATAACTTTAGTAATCTAACTACTAACATCGTCTTCATACAGTAATCTTATTATCAATGTATAAGTAAGTATAGTTTAATTTATATTTTACAAATACTAGCTTTATGTTTCGTAGAGATGGCCGAACCTGTTTTTGATTATAACAGAACAAGTTTAAAATATAAACATTTATTTGTACGAACATTTAAAGTTATGTTTTATTTTTGTGCGTTTATAGTTTTAGAGCAATAGTTAAACAAATGATGCAATATATATTTTGCAAAATACATACTGCAAACCAATGAATGACTTTAGTCATGAGTACTGTAGCTATAAGGAAATAAAGTTTGTAAATATTATTTTTAAATTATACATATTATGTTACTACAACTCAATAAAAATACTGTTTTATATTAAATAATTACGAACTTATAATTTAAATAATCATACATTTAGTTTTAGATATATAGCAAGCAAAAATAAATAATTGAAATTAATTTTTAGGATAAAGCATGAATTTTCCGAAGGATGGTATATCTACCATTCTTTGTATTGTACTAATAGATCTTTTATCGATAAAATTTTAAATAAATAAACTTACAATGAACTTGATTACTTACTAAATAATGCTACATATAATACTAGAAATTAACCATCAGATGTGCACGTGATTTCATATTAAATAATAGGTATGCTATATTAATAGGTATTTGGAATTGAATACTTAAAATACGTTATGGTTCATTAGAGGGAACTTAAAAATCATAAATACAGTCCTTCTATGTACTACAACCATATTTAAGCCCTGTTGGTTTATAATCTGCACAAAAGGTATGTTTTTCTTGAAGCATGAGAGGTATCTGTGTTAGTTCTGGTGTTTTAGGACATATAGAAGTGTAAAATCAAAATATAGTTCTTCTTAGATTGCACCACTATTTCAATAACATTTCTAAATAAATATACATAGTCTTCACTCATTCTCTGGGAACATACTTCAGGATGACGGATCGAGAGTCATTCCAATTCGAGCTTCAAAGCATTGCATCTAAATACTCAAATTCTAAATTTGTTTAAAAGGACTTAACCCTTCCGAGGAAGATACGTTCCATCCAATCTAGTCGTTGAATCGGAAATTTAAAACTTGATCTGTCCTTAGACCAAATCTTAAGAGAAAATCCAGTTAGCTTTTGATGAGAAAAGTCCTGAGATCGACTGGGAAGCTGCAATCAGGCATGTTTTACGAAATTGTGCTCGAGTTTTGGCGTGAGACAGGTTCCGCAAGTGTGCAAGTCAGGAATTGAAATAATAGTTTTATCTTCGCTGAAGAGTGCTTCTCTGCGATGGATTTAAATCAAAGTAAATTGCTAATAGAGCACCACTGACCGTTATCTTTGCCATGTTCAGTTGTACATCAATCTCTTTCGTATGAGCACTGCTTTGTCATACGGGAGGACAATATTCAGGATCAGAATAAACAAGAGACAAAGCTATAGTGTTCATAACGTATAGTTTGGCTTTTCATGTCGAACCACCTCATTAGTGTGTTATATTGGCCCTAATTTTAATGTGTGCTGCTTATTTTTGAAAGAGGTAACAAATGGATATCCATAGAAGTGAACTCGGTATGGGAAAACTGCCACACACATTAAATGTAATGTTGCTGTTTGCTCAATTCCTGGCAGGTTTCAAAACAACCATTACTGGCATAAAGGCTGCTCATGTTCCTGGATCTTGCATTAAAGTTAAATTGCAAAGTACACAAGTTATTTTACTTGACAAGCCTTAACACAGACAGTTTAAGGTAAAAATGTTTATTATAAGAATCACTAACAAATAATATTAGAACTTTAAAATCGCCTGTAAAAACAACTGTCACTCTCACCTCTTACCTAAACTCCACCCATTATTACAATGCTTCAGTAAACATCCAAGACTAACGTGGATTTAAAATATTTTATCCTGGCATTGGATCTTAGATTTTTTTCTCACCCAATGTGCTTGTAATGTATTAGTTACACAAGAGACAAATTATTCATACAAACGAAGTTTGTTGAGGTCCGGTGTATTAGTGCAGTTAATTTTGAGGTCGGACACTAATGTAGCGTCACCGAGTGCTCATGGGTCATTCCATGATCGTATTCGAAAGCTTTAAAGAAAGCAACCCCCACTCTGGTAATAGTTAATAAGGTATCGTGCTTAGCGATGGTCGTCTCCGATCACCCTCCTCGCCTTTGTTGTAAAAGTCAGCAGCGATGCATTTTGAAAGCGGAATATAGATCCGGTTCTATTGAGGCAACACGATCAAGGGCATCACTACCACATCTGCACCACCGCCTGCCACACCACAGAAAGTGTATGTGCGCCACTTCTGTCGTGTCTCACTTTACAACTTTGGATAGGCTAAAATTGTTGAACACCAAATTTACCATACAACGGATATGATTAAAGATTGGTTTCCCAAAAGAAACAACATATGTTACCGATGGTATAAAAATTCCATGTTTACAAAAATTATCTTTATTTTTTTTCTATTATCCTCGATTAAACCTACCTTTAGGAACATCATCTTCGACTATCGGTTATGCCAATTACAGACGTTGCATTTCGAATAAAAATGAGGGGTTAATGCCTTCCTCAACTCGTCTGAAGCGGTTCATGATCCTTTTTATGATTTCCTCATATTCAGTGATGTAAATTTTATCTTATTATTATATTTTAACGTATAAGAGTAATCACGATAGAAAATCTCTAATAATAAACTCTCTAGAATTAAAAAAGTCTTCTTTAAATGAATTCCACTAAAGTAAAAACGTATAATAAAACCCTAAATACCTGTTATGATATTTCGTTGACCGTAAATGAAACAGCTACTGTTAAAAACAAGAAGGTATAGCTCAAGTAACTAGTTGCCTAACAGATCATAACCATGGTTGGGTTTGCCGATAGGGAAAGCGAGTGCAGTCTACATATCCGTCCTGTCGTGTCTTTAACGGAATTTTCTGGTTTTGCTTTGAAATCTTCCTGTCCATGTTTGTTTATCTAAATGACGACCATGATGGACAAGAAACAAGTTTTTATGTCCAGCCTAAACAAGCCAATACAATTACGTGTTAAAAAAGGGACATTTAACAAGACTTCGCTATGGCGGGAATGTATTATATTAATATTATTACGTTAAATCACTTTACTTCTTTTTATATTGTGGTCATAAACACTCTTGTCATAGAATGTTATATTAAACGAACAGTTTATACAACAATGCCAAAAGATAACTAATAAACTCGATATCGTGCAATACCAAATTTATACTCTTTGCTCGTTCATTCTATCATAAATTGGATGAGATTTACAACCGGTGACAATATCTGAATACAGCAAAGCTAATGTAATAGTTCAGCATCACCGTGTCCTTTGCGATCATCAAAGAGATTGGTTATATCGAATTGCTTGTGAATTGGGATTTCAGCAAAACGTGTATTGCGTTCATACCAATTTACAGAGTTATGTTTTACCTATTTTTACTTTACCTTTTTACGTCATTTTAATGCACAAATAACACAAATAAAAATGCAAATAGATATAGCTTATATTTTTTTTATTATTTGAGATAATTAAATACATACATTATTTATGAAACGATGAATAAGTCTAATACAAGTGAAATTAATACACTAATTTAATAATGTATTACGTTATACATTTTAAAATATGAAATTAATCGAAATTTATAAAATTAACAAATATTCCACTAATCGTATGGTTAAAATATGAAATGCTCTAGTAAATGTCAACGTAATTAGCTGGAGTTAAAAGAGGACCATCACTCGAGAGGCTGGAAATATCTCATTTCTTTCAGTCTCGAGAACAAACTGCTTAAAATTCAGAATGAAGATTTATTTCTATACAGACAGCATCGATATTGGTAATGGTGCATGTCAATCAATAGATTTAGCTGAGCGTTCTGAACATTTATAAAACTAAATCAATCAATTCACTATGTTGACTTATTTTGTCAAAAACATTCAATAGAGCGTTTACATTTTAATTTTGATTTTCGTATGATAAAAAAATTAACTCTCATGGACCTTATTGTCCTGCACACCAAAAAGAACTAAATTACCTCCTAGTAAGTAAATTAGGAAAAAATAAGAAAATTTTGCTTAGGTTTAGAAGATAAATACAACTTGATCAAGGAACATCCGAATGGTTGTTATATTCGTTTTATAACATCAGGTTGGTTTGATATAGGGATGGCCATCCATTGGTAGTGATGTGATATTACTGTAACCATTAAGAGCTGGTACACAGCAAATTGACACTTTGCTAGTTTGACAGTAGCGAACTTCTTTACGTTTAACCTTCTTCGTCACCTGCTATTTAAGGTTTCTTCAGATGGACTTTGACTCCATATTCCAGGAGTCAAGTCTGTGACGGTGTAATTCTCTTAACTTCTTTAATGACTTTCTTTAATACATTATTTAATCAAAAAACTAGTCTATATATATTTACAAAATGTGACAGCTGTCTTTCATTCTAAGCTTATCGAAAATAAGACATTAAAATTGTGTTCGAAGAAAGAATAACTTAATGGAATCCGCTTCGTAAAGTCTCCAGTCATAAATCATTCTCTTAATCCTCACAAAACCGGGTATATGTGCCAACTCTGCTGAACCAACAAACAGCTAAGCTCTGCATTTAGATATTAGGGATGCTAGGTGTGAGCTGCCAAGTAAAGGGTTTTAATTAATGTTAACTAAAATAATACCTTAAGTATTAACCTATTGGAATTAAACCTATTATAAAATTCCCCATCGCAGTTTAAACTATACAAATATTAATTTCAAGCTTTTCTTGACGTCTTCTGTGTGCAGACAGTTCACTTGAGATTTCACTACAGCAGCGCATTATTACTTATCTATTGGCAGCAGTCTCATGTTCGTGACAGATCAAAATTGAAACATAAGTAACAAGTAAATATTTTTTCAATTGCGGTTCTTAAAGACGCAATTTTTTACATTAAGGAACTTTTTAGGAAGTATTATATCTCTAGATATTAAAATTTTGCACACAAGTATTTAAACCAGATAATATTACAATATAAGCCAATGTGCTCTAATACAAGTATTCAAAATGTACAAGTGTTAGTTACTTTTTTGTATACAATTCCTGCAAGATAACTCAGGATAAAAACCACTGGCCTAATTTGAAATGTGGACAGTAAAAATACTACCTAATTTGACATTGTTGTTATACGAAAGAGAGGAGACTAGCTTATAGTAATTAGGAAGCCACAATACAAATAAAAACATGATTAAATAAATTAAGGTTTCCAATTTTTAAAAAGGTTGGGGATTCTTTCTTTTACTAAATTTGTTTTATTCTAAATCGAATTATTAGATTTTGTTTTCACGAATGGTTTTAAATCTGAACACGCAGGCAGGATTATACATTTTAAATATTTCCTTTCTCCTCCTGAAAAAAGAAAGAAACAAATTAAAGTTTATGGTCTGAGTGTTTAGAAGTAGAATGCAGAATGTTTCTTCTTCTTCTGGGCATTATAAACCTCTTTGTTGATTGTTACTGGTTTTAAAATAGACTTATGGACTTTAGTTCAATTTAATATATTCCAAATATAAAAGATTACAGCAGAGAGAAGACAAAAACTGCCTTTTTCATAGTAACTTGATAAAAAATACCCAATTTGACAATACATTTTACTATATTCAGAAACTCGATATTTTGCAGTTTTACCTTCATTTGTGCCTTGATTCTTAATTATTTTCCAAGACGATACTGTAAATTTATACAATCTTCGTAGCACTCAAGATGAGGTTATTTTGTACTATTCTCTAAACAAATTTCTCTTAGGCAGATTGAGAACATAAGTTTAAATAATGGCTTCAGCATAACTTCAATGTCTGTTCTTCGATCCAGGAATATCATGCTGTTTGAATGGTTACATTATGTGTTCCGTGACTTGAGTAACAACTTGGGTCTGTCCGATCCTTAAATTTCCCTGAGGTGTAGTTCATTCTGGGCAATACTGCAGTTGTACTACCGTTCTTATATAACTAAATGTAAAATATTATCTAAATATTTTCAAACTATAAATTTAAAGAAAAATTTATTAATTTGCGTATAGATTTATATTTAAAAAGAAGAAATAGTTATACAGTAATGGACTTATGTGACTATCAACAACACATAAAATATATCTCGTTCGTTTAAAAAAAAATTAATAATTTAATACAAATATATCGCGTATTTCTACTGTAATAGTAAAACTTTTTTCCAGAAATCTTTTTATAATAAGCAGTTTAAATGCATTGTACTAAACAAAAGTTGAAAATATTTATAAATTGACATTATAGTTTAAGTACTTTCCATCCTTTGGTTGTTCCTTATAAGGAATGTTGAGGGGAAATGCATTTAGGGAACGATATATTGTATTTTTCTAAGAATTAATTAATTGTATGAAATCACATTCAGTAAATAACTGATAATTTATAAAAATGTAGGATGATTGGATTTGGCTGTGACAGTGTTGGTTTGTTATCTGTTGGGTAAGGTAGACTCTACACAGTCATGAATGAATCATCTCAAGATTTACCAATCCAAGAAACCAAGTTTAGACGTGGTTAGAACACATCAAACATGGACAATTTGGAAATGTTTATAGTGTTACAAGAGTTTAGGAAAGTTTTCCAAACAAACGAGCCAAGCCCCCGATACAAAGAGATAATATATGAATAGCTTTTTTGAAAGATGAGTGGTCAGTAGGTTCGGTCAGATTCTTTGATCCGGCCGTCTTCGCCCCTCCTTCCTTGAGCGCTGTGACCCTTATCCACTCCTCTAGTGGGTTCTAGACTTCTCCTGTTGAATGCTCTGGAAGGGCCAGTTGCCTTATAAGGAGCTGTAGTGACGCAGCGAGGAGAGTTTTAGAAATGAACTTGTAAAGTGACAGAATTCGTTGCAATACTCGTGGTCTTGACAGATGGATTTGTGTTAGTAACTATTGACTGTTGCAGTGTTAAATTAGTTTCGTGTGTAATTATATAGTACATTTAGCTAATAAGGGATTTTGAACGAATACATTAGTTTGGTTAGTGAATGTTGTAAATTAGTAGTTTATTTAAAGCCAGCCTAGTTTTAAGTAGATATTACATTTAGATTTATTTGTGAGATTTATAAATATTTAGTGGATTCGATATTCACTGAGTTTTTCATTCAAGTAAACCCATAACAATATACAAAAATAAGAAAATCTTTACATTTTCATCGCTATTGTTTCAGATATAAATATTCGCCTTTGAGTGTTTTGACCTCAAAGTTTTATGTAAGTAAAATTATGTGATATTTTTTTTTTGTAACAAACTTGTACATTTTCCCGCCAATATTCATGAAATTTACTGCAATCATTTACTTTATCAAGAGCAAGTACCAGTTATCATGTCAGTTTGGACGGAAGAATAAAAATGTTTCCTATTATTTGTAAATTCCATCGATATTCACTTCGCTGGTTACAATATTGTGTTTCTTGTAGTAAAACAATCCACTCATTCCTACAGAAGTTGTTTCTTTTTTCATATGTGATATTTATAAAAATGTGATTGTTTTGTCGTCAATTCTTAATATATAACATGATAGTTTGGTTGAAAACATTAAGCCTTTTGTAATTTTTAGATACAATTAACAAAAAGTGAGAAAACCTGTCGATAGATTTGGCTAATACGTTTACACAAGCCATTTCTGTATAATACGCAATACTTTAAATAATTTCAAAAAAAAATACTATATATACTGTAATATATACGCTTAGTGTAATATAATCACTCACATTTATATAGTGAACGTAAATGGCTCTGCAGATCTCTCACGCGTGCAAGTGCCATTGTCCAGTTAATCGTTCTGATTAGATCAATTATCACTTGGTGATCACTGATGCCGGCTACGAGAGATCACACCTCCTCTCTCTGTATCAGATCAACCGATGGAAGTGAATAAATGAAACCACTACTTTTGTACGTACAATCTGTAAAGGTATATTATTACACTTTACAAAGAGTCAAGAGACAAAGTTTTTTCATATCATAAAATTTTATTTTTATTCTACGCTAAACTCTGCGTAAAAATACTACCTGGAGTATTTATCATAAAATCATTACTTAAATGAAACAATATTACTACTATGAGATAAATATTCTTCGTAGAAAGCATTTGAAATAATATGATGTTGATTACTTAATGCAGAATCAAAAACACAACTTGAACCTGAAAACATTCTCTTAATTGCTTTAAATGTATTCCACTGTATAGTACACATAATTTTGGAAACCATTGTCTAGCTTTAATATAAAATTATATATGTGAACGCTAATAAAAATAATAATTTCATGTTTTATAATATGTAACTTAGTAACTGAATATTAGCATTAAATGAGAATTATTTAACTATTTAAAGAAATGTTTCAAATACCATTTAAATCTCTATTACAATGTACTAGCCGTTACTCACGTCAATACATGTAATATAGTGGGCTTTGCAAGTTTATGAGCATTTGAGCACGAGTGAACTACATTTCCTGTACCAATGTCTGCTGTGTTACCACGATCAAGAAAATGTATAGAAAAGTGGCACAAAGGTCATTAATAATCACTCCGGTATTATTATTCGTTGTAATATAGTTAATTTTGCCTTATTCCTTTGATATATGTATATATATAAACATACATACATACAGTGGTCTGAGACTTCTACTTCTGCCAAAGAGCAACTAAAATGAGTGATATACCAGACTTAAAATGTGTAGTAAAAATTAGATAGTAACTTAGTTCTTCATTCTGAAGTACAATACTAACCAACTACTGCATTCTCGTTTATCATATTTAACATATACTTCAAACACATCTCCACTTCCAGTGTATGACGATCAATATTGAAAGCAAAGCGACAAACATCCGTAAATGTGACTACGACATGAACAGGATATTGGTTTGAAGATTAAATACGTTTCACTGTCGTATTGTGACATTGAAATATTTTTGTTACAGCTTCATACCGGCTGGCAGCGTTAAGTAAATTCAACGGTTTTTTTTATAAATTCATTCCTCATAAAGTTAAATAACCCATATAAATGACAATAGTCGTGAAAAGCCTTCACGAAAACAAATTTGAACTGTAAAAAGGCATAATATTAAGGCACATACATTTAATGTGTGTGAGGTTATTCTCTTTCTTATGCTAAAAGAATACACTGTACCTAAAAAACAATTTCTTCATTATCAGAAAAGTGTTCCTAAGTTTCAAGATGTATTTTGTACATTAGTACTCAAATTTTAAACTATTAAACATAGTATTATCGGTGAATACCCGTAAGATAGTCGTCAATACAACTATGTGATAAGTGTTTAAAACTACCGACTTCATGTCCAGTTGTCATATTCTTCCCCGAGCCTTCCGTAATAGTTTGAAATCTTGTACAAATAATTACTGTATACTGCATATCAATAAAATTTTCATATCAATAAAATTTAATATTTTATACTTAGTTAACTCACGATTCTTCTGTTTACAAGTAGTTGCCATATTTTCACCAACATATATGTCATGTTACCACATGATTGAGTTAGTTGTGACGACCTCCTACTGACCAATTTAAATTTTATAAAGAGTAGGAAATATTTTTTTTCTGGTAATAGCCTTTAGTTACTTGCTTACTAATAGTTAGTTGCTTGTAAGACGGTCTAGTGGCAAGTCTACTATAGCAGCTCTTGTATAACTCCTCAACCAAGTTGTGACGCTTCGAGCATAAAATGTATTTTAAATATTTAAATATTTCATTTAATTGAACGGTTAGTTTTTCAATTATTCCAGTATATAGTTTTTCACAAGTAATTATTTTTAGATTTTCAAAAACACTCTTTTTTTAACCGCAAATAGTAAAAATGTTGTCTTTTCGTCGCATCGTCACTGGATGGATCATCAGTCTTCATTACATTCTTCAATTCTTCATTCCTCCCCCCTCCCCCCACCCCACAGCAAAAATGATAGACCTGCAAGATCTAGTTTTTCTGATTAACCTGCTCCAGCATCACGAATGGGGAGCCATTTAGTCCACCAATCACTCTAAATGTGCACAATGTATGCTTTATCGTCTTTAATTTGTCTTTGTATACCATTTGTGCTTCATCCATGTATTTTTTTACTGTTTTATACGCATTTAAGTCAATATTAACACGTTCACTGCTAAATATTGGAAAAAAATTTTAGAATATGCTAAAATAAAATATAATTTTTTTACTTACTATATGGTGAGGCCAGTTTTGTAGATAGGAAAGAAGCTGCCAGAAGTTAACCTTGCACCCGGAAGTGACGTCATAAAGTTGTGGGACGCCGGTCACCCATCAGCACTGCCGAAAACTCCTCCATGTGGGACACTGGTATCCCATGCGCACTGACTAAACTTTTAGGGCTGTTCGTGCTTTTCCTTCACTACATCGTATTGTTTATGACAAAAAAGTCATCAAAATAAAATTAAAAACTAAATAAAACCTATTTACATGTATTTACATCCCTCCCACCACCCTTTCTTCTAAACAGTCCTAAGCATGGTGTTTTTCAAAGCATGCCACAGGACAGAGTGAAGGTTCTCCTGGGCACTGTGCACAAAAGTATGCAGTACGTTTTTCTCTTCCTTCACTGTGGCAGACTCTGCAACGTTTTCTCTTCTGCCGATTCCTGTTGTCCTTCCCTTCAATCAAGGAGACAACGTGCAGTGCCTTCTCATTGCTTCGGCGAGGACGTTCTGGGGCTTGTAGCTCTTTCTCAGGGACAAGGGATTCGATGACAGCTAGCCTGAAGTCATAAAGATTCATTGTTTCTTGGGGATTGGAAAGGTTGTACAGCTTCAAGGCGTTCACCAGTGCCATCTGCATTATGTGTACAAAGATCTTTTTGTACCACCTCAGCGTTTTTCTTTCGCATGGATAGTACGCTAGCATTTGATCTGCCCTATCCACTCCCTTCATAAATGTGTTATATTTCACAATGGGCAGGGGTTTTACTCTAGCTACTCCATGGCGATTCCGTGATTCAACCATGTTGTTTTCAAACTCTGTAGTGATGTATGTCACTACACGCTTGTCCTTCCACTTGGCAACAGTGACTTGTTCTGCACTCCGAGCAATTGTCTCACCTTTTTTTACTTTGGCTGATTTTACCTCATCTGGCAGGTACTTTCTGTCTGCTCTAAGTGTGCCAGTACAATACGTCTTCTTCCTAAGCAGTTGGTAGGCCAAAGGAAAGCTATTGTAAAAATTATCCATGTACAACGAGTGACCATGGTTGAGCTTCCCTCTCATAAGATGTAGTACTACCTTTGTGGCATGACCTTTCCCACCTAAGTCACTGAGAGATCCTGAGTAGACAAGAAAACGAAGTATGAGACCACCAGGTTCACAAAGAGTGTACAGTTTGATGCCATACTTGTGGCGCTTTCCTTTGATGTACTGTCGGAAAATCAACCGACCGCGCCACAAAACCATAGCCTCATCCAAAGAAAGTTCTTTGCCTGGATAGTAAACATCATCCATCTTTTTGTTGAAGTGGTCAACTAGCATCCTTACTTTTGACAAACGGTCTTCCTGTACACCTTGAGCTACATTTTGATGATGTGAGAAATGAATGCATCGTAATATAATCAAAAACCGATCACGGCTCATATGGTCACGGAAGCAATTCAAGTTGAACATTCGATGGGTTTTCCAGTAGTCATTGAGGCGGTTCAGTTTGAACGTACCAGTGTGAAGCAATAGGCCTATGAACTTTTTTAGTTCGTCTAAAGTTAAGTCCTTCCATCTGTGAATACGTGATCGTGGCTCAGTGGAAGGCCCAAAAAACAAGTCAAAAGCGTACCTGTTTGTATCTGCTACGATACTTTCCAGCAGCTGATCGTCAACCAAAAGCAAAAACCAATCTACCGGCTTATTTTATCTTGGCGTAGGGACTAATAGTTCATTTTGTTTTGTGAAAGGAATAACTGTAGGGGGTTGTAGCTGTGCAGACCATGCAGGGTTTAGTGGAAAAGTTCCGTCATCATCCAAGTCACTTTCGGAATCGGTATCACTTTCCTGCACGGAACTGTCTGATTCATTGTCAAGGTCATTGTCTATAACCTCCCGTTCAATCTGTGAGTCACTGAGTCCGGCAGCCATTGTTATAGTCACAAGTATTTGTAGGAAGTATAAAAAAACTACATAGCAAATAACAAATATAACAACAAACACACGACACACTTCACGACACTAGCAACGAACAAAGAAAGGCGCCAGCGGGACACGAACAGTGCAGTGTAAACAAAGATGGCGGTTTCAACACGCGCACAAATAATCGCCTTCCTTGTACGGAGCCTGAGCAGGCACTAAACACGAGCTCCTCCCGTTTGTGTTCAATGGGGTGATCGTGACAGGCGGAGAGAAAAAGTGGGGATGGAGGGGCCCCTCCTGCCAACTAGAGATAGCCCGCGATTTAGAATAGTGGAATAAGCAGTCCGCACGTTCTCGCTCTGTACTCCTCTGAATTTAATAGAGCCTGGTGGTGTAATATGTATATGTATGTATATGTATAAATGTAATATATATATTACATTTTCAAAGCTGGATGCTGCAGGATGCAGCGCAATTAAATTTATTTCATTGAACCGTGATTTTACAACGAAATTAATGGCAGGCAATTACTCTTGTCTACATACAAATAAACCAATACAACGGAGTATCGAAATACCAAAAAAGACGTAAGGAAGTCTAATGTAACAAAGTAACTTCGTTACATTCAGTGGCGTAGCTATAAAACATTCGAGGGTGGATTAAACATCCAGGAGGATTAAAAAGAGCCCTACTTAGCATAGTAGTTAAAGAATTTATCTTCAGGGTCTCCAAACACAAAATCAACAATTATGTTGAGTTTTTTAATTGCATATTTCGTATTAAAATGTAAACCAATAAAATTGTTTCGTAACATTATATTTGGTTCATTGCATTTTCCAACTGCCTTAATCAAATAAATATAATTTGTAGGTTACATTACTATTAGTTAGAAATTATTCGATAATTTCCATGTACTATAGATCAGATCAGCATTATAATCGCGTACGCCAGACGACACAAAATGACACTTATGAGGCTTGGTCGAAGTTGCATGCACAATTTCAAGTCTATAGCTTATTTCTCATTCTCTATATATCCAACAAACAGACAGAGAAATATATTGCTATTGCTATAAGTTAAAACTTGATCGTAATAATTTGAGGTTATTAAAATATGAATACTTAACAAAGTGTTTCAAATACTAAAGTTCTCAAAAGAAAATACGATAAGATATCAAAGGACATGCCACAGAAAGGAGATATGAGTCAACCAATACTGCAACCCTGCACCTGGCGTAGAAACGCTGGCTTGACTTGTCACTAGTTTATCATATATATATATATATATATATATATATATATATATATATATATATATATATATATTTAAACTAAATAATTTGAAGTGTTTCTCATTAAATGTAATGTTAATCTACGGCCAATAACTTCCAAAGGTAAGTTGGAGAAATTGATTTTGTAATGGGTACTGTAAAGATGAAATTGCTTTCAGATTAAAACGTATAAATACCAGAGTTTTAAATAACCACAGAGTAACCACTAGAGTTACAATAACAGGAACCACATTTTCATTTAGCTGGTTTATTTTGTAGTTTAGGCATATAGCTGGATGGACATATAGGCTTAAATGGCTATAGCCAATTTCAGCAAATTTCAGGGAGCGAAAACATTTTACAGAGAAATGTATATCATGTTTGTGGAATAGTTGATTTTAGTATATTATGGAATGATATTAATAATCTATAGACAAATTTTGAATCTACAAAAATTACTAACAAAATTATCTTAAATTTAGTCCAAATAGAGGGGTGTTGGGGCTTGTAACACCCACAGTGGTAAAAACATTCGGGGCAAATTTCAACTTGAATGTGTTAAGCTGAAATCATATTCGTTGTCGACGCAAGCTCTTAGTTCAATTTCGTGTTTATTTGATTTTATATTTTATCTACAGCAGCTGACAGACAGACAACACAAAGCTTGCGCCTGGTATGAAGAGTTAATGCACAAACAAGTAAGGCTTGAGAAATACAATAAAAGCCCTTTCGCACACTCCCCTTGCTTCGAGCCTCGATTATAGATACTTCTTAATCAAGGCTTCGAGCGACAGAGACGGGCGAATAATGCCAATTTAGTTTGCCGATTATACTATTAAAAATATTTTGTTTCATTCGCTTTTATTGTTAAACTTTTCGATAAGCTTCTACAAAGATTGTCTAACTATGGTAGACAATTCTACCAAAAATCTAAGAGTGCATGGCATACAAAAAATTAAATGTTAATCAAAACGTGTTTTTATAGTTGACCACCTAAAGTGGTCTAGTAGTCATTAGTGACTACAATGTAGGTAAGCAAGTTGTCATTGATTTTGTCATATTTCTATAATTATGTTTTTGGTTAAGTAATTATTAATTTATTTACTACAAATTAAGGACTCCACATTATAATATGTTGCTTTTGTCCTATTAATTTGAATATATTCCAATATCACAAAAAGATAACTGGATATGGTTATAATTTATATTTATGGCATTTTATGTATACTGAATTAGCTTTAGACTTTGAAAATTATATAATGTGTTTTTTATTCAAATTTGTTTTATTAAAGCTTAGTTTAAATGGGTAGATTTATCGTATTTGAATTTATTTGTTAATTTCATTTGCTTGAGTGTTGTTTTCTTTTGTTTTTCTAAGAAAGTTGGAGCCTCTACACAGGCAGTTCCTTGCCTTTTGAGGTCCTATTTTGTTTTCTTGAATTTTGTTTATTGATGTACCCTAGCTGTATTAAAATAAAAAAAGACATGTTCATATTTCTTTAATAAAAAGTAACATTGTTTTATTTTTATTCTCATGTCAATTGTGTCTACAACTAAGGAGCAATGTTTGTGTTTGTGCTTAAGGTATAAATGATGTTTATATAATTTTACTATTGTACATATTTTCAAGAAAATAAATAATTTTTCTATTCTATTCTAGATTATGACATTTTATTCGTTGTGCACCATCTCACATTTTGTAAAGTATCTTTGGAGTTATAAAGAAAGTTCAATATTAATATAATTAATTCGATATAATTTCTATGTTTTGCAGATATGTTCGGATATAAAACGACTCATTAATTCGGATATAAAACGACTCATTAATTCGTAAGATAATAGAAATCAGAACCGTTCCGAACTGAGGTCGCTATCAGCCGCATGTACAGGGTTTGTCAGGAATGTTCGGGATTTATCGGTACTGCTCGGCTCTGCCCCCACTCTTTCTCTCCGCCTGTCACGATCACCCCATTGAACACAAACGGGAGGAGCTCGTGCACTAAACGACCAACGTAGTGATGGTGTGATGGGACGCCGGGCACCCATGCGCATGCGCAAATGGATTGGTATGGGACGCCGGCGTCCCACGCGCAGTGAACGTGTTAAGCGCTGTGCGGTTATATCAACCACGCAATTTGTGATAACTAACAACATTTGTGTTTTTGAAAGAAAATGAGTTTATTTTTCTTATTTTTAATATTAAATTGTAAGAGGTTACTTTTTTTAGACCTGATAGCTCACAGACTCCCGACATCCGATTTAGTAAAATAACAAAAACTTCAAATAAACACGAATAATGATCAAAGGTAATGTAAAAGTATGAATATAAATTAACAGCAAGTTTAAATATAATAATGATAGTTTCAGACTTTATGAGGACTTTATGAGGAGTACATTTAAACATAATAGTTTTATTTATAAAACGCTGTCAGATGGTAAGAAGCTGCAACAAAACATATATCAATGTCACAATACTACAGTAAAATTTATTCAGTCTTCAAGCCTATACCCTGTTCATGTCGTAATCACATTTACGGATATTTGTCTCTTTACTTTGAATACTGATCGTTAGACATCAGTCAGACACACTGGTAGTGGAGACGAGTTTAAGTATATGTTATACAAACAAAAGTAACACAACACTGCCTTTATTAGTAGTCATATGTAAGTGAATAAATGAAACGCACAGTTTATCTGGATTTGAAAATAATTTGTTACTCCAAAGTATATTTTTGTATAACAATTTTAGACTTTAAACATTCCATTTCTATTACATAGTACTCATGACAGTAATTCAATATATGCTATAATTATTTAATGTTTCTCTGTTCTAATTTTCTCTAAAATATAAAAGTTGAATAACTTTCATTCACCCAGGGCAGCAAGTTCAGGCAACCTTTTATTGGACTTAGATAAATAATATAGTATAATTCGTACCGTAATTAAACATCTAGGTAATATGCTTACAAAAAGTGCTTACAAAGAGCATACTCCCGATATCGAGCAACTCTCTCTCGAACAGAAGATCATAAAGTTAGTAAGTAGGTTAAATAATATTTAATTGTGAAGGAAACAGGATTTTTCCGGACATTTGCCATCGTTCAGTGAAACAAGAAATCAGTAACACTACGTTTCGAGATCTGCAATCTGATCTCTTCTTCAGGTAAATCCTAACCTAATGACAAACTAGGTTAAGTTTCCTTCACAATCCTTCCATCGTCAAAAATAACCTTCAAACAAAGAATATTTAATTATCTTTCCAAAAATTTCCTTCGATTACAATTCTCTGATCTAGATACGCGATTTAATATGAATACGACACGACTCTGTGGGCTTATAGCATAATACAGTTTCCGTTTATGAATATTGTAACTTATTTAGTTTATTCTTGTCTTATTTGTTTGCCACTGAAAACAATTCATTAATGTTTAGAATTTAAAAATCATAACCACTATGTTGCGTTATTATTAGTAACTCATTAATTATTACAGTTTTATTTTGCGGTTAATTACCTTGGCATTTTTACCATGTAAGATTTAACAGTATAATACTAATAAACTTCTCTAGAAAATCTAAGTATGGCTAAGTATATAACGTTTTTCCTGTAATTTATGCCGCAATTTTAAAACATGGAGTGAAACGTTTGGTATTTTAAATTATCAATATAAATTGTATAAATAAAATATGAGGATTGATAAATGTAGCGTATACATACGTGAACAGGGAACACCCGTTGGCAAATTACTAGCGCATTAAGGTCTTTAGTGTTAATGAACTTCTCCTATCCCAAAGTTAAACTCATTAACAAACCATTGTCGCCCTCAACACAAGTATTCTAAATTGCTTTCTACTTGCTAGAACAGATAAGAATATTACCTTACCAGTATCCATGTAACGTGAGTGTACATTTGGCTGTGAACTGAGGTTGATACAGATTAATGTGACCCAATTTTCAGGTGTATTAAATTTGATTCATGTATAATGATTACACTACATCTATGTTCTTATTCCCAACGTCTAAGGAAATGCATACGTCTTTCGGAATAGTAGAGGAAGAGGATGCTGAGTGAGTGATGATGGGGGGAGGGGTTATTGTTCGGAGATTTTCAGTGCCTTCTTCAACTCAAAATATTCCGAAATTTATTTCAAATTTTTAAGTAAACATTTACCTGCCATAATGTATACATTCTCCCATTGTACATCTCATTAGAACTGTATATATTCTTTATATATCTAATTACAAACACATGCAGATTTATGGGAATTAACTTAACTATTACAATAATAAGCTATGATGTGTCTTTAGTAGCGTTACGTGTAAAGATTAATCTCTTAACAGCAATAAAATATGGTGTACTCTAAGTTAAACCATAAGTCATATAGTATTTATAATTTACATAAAGGACCTTCCCACAAATAAAGTACAATACATTTTTAATGCATGGGTCATAAGATACATACTTTCACACTTGGAAAAGTTATTTGTCACTGAAACACTCCAAATACAAGTCTAATACGTTACTGAGTTTCGAAATTCAAAAATATTACATTTATCAAAACGTTAGAATATTCGACTTATTTCTCATTGACACTTTGGCCCAATGTGGTAGAGCCTACAATGAAGATTTTTTTTTCAGAAACTAACTCAACCGCTATATTTGGAATGGTAAGAGTAAAGAGTGAAAAGGGCGGAATGAATAGTACCGCGGGGAAATCCAAAGATCATGAATATCCTCTAGGTACCTGTTTCACGTAAACATAACCAAACCAATTGATATTTAGCTTTTCATCCAGTTAAACAGAATATTTAATTTTAAAATAATTATATGTTAAAATATAATATAATAATATTTTAATTTTAAAATAACTATATTTCTCCGATACAATTCAGTTAAAATATCATATTACTTTTAAAATCCAAACATTGCATCAAATAGGACAAAATCATAAAAATGAAAACCAACAAAAATATGGTATACCATTGCTACTAAACAAAGAATACTATCATAAACATAATTAAAGGTATATCATCTAAGCAAATATCTACAGTTAAAAATGATGTTGGATGTTTAAACGTGAATTTCAGTATTAGAGCTAAACGCATTGTTAATTAAACAATTGTTTTGCTCGCCGTAGAGGGTTAGAAAACCTGAACTAAATATAATTCACAAGATAAAGTATAATACATTTTAAACATAAAAATGTATTTTTCTTCCTAAACAGCTTGATTGATAAGACTTAGATAGTTGGTGGGCGAACATAAGATCGGTTCAAAGTATGAAAATATTTTCTTTACCATGTAAGCAAGAGTTATCAGTAGCTATAGCAGGCGACCTGCCTGCCGTAAAGTTTAAAGGTGACAGTATTATTATTATCCTATATTTTATAGCAGGAGGTCAACTGTAATTTTATCGAATAGTCTCAACCTTTTACGGCGCTCAGTTTGTTGCGCCTTCTATCATTTCTCAAAAAGAAAAGTGTCTGTAATAAAATCTACAAATATGATAAATATATCTTACTTTACTATCATTGAGCGTATGTTAGTAGTCCGCTAAAGAATCATTACCTCTATTGCACCCTCAGTCTTCCCATATATTTATTAAGTACTCGTACAAATAAATTTCACATATATTATAAAACTAAGTGATGAAACATAGATGAATCTGAAAAGCTTCCTTACACCTCTATTCCCGAGTTCTCTTTTCAAATTAAATTAAATTCGTATCTGTAAAATGTAGTGAAATAAATAACAGTTTCCCAGGATGCGTTTAAAACTAGTCTATGATCATTACCAAAAAATAACTTCTGAAATTGCTACAACTGTGTTTAAATCCTGACTGGATATTAAAATCACCTAAATCAACACGCAAATTTGATATCCAGTCCAGTGCAGTACAAACTAATCTGGCTTGGCCAAATGGTGTAGGTTCTACTCTAGTAAATGACCATCGATTGTTTAATTTATCAGTTGTTACTCAGTTGGAAAGAGAGCCTTCCGTTAAAAAGATGTTATATATATATATATATATATATATATATATATATATATATATATACAGTGCTCGATTTGAGACGGAACGCGGCGGAACGGCGTTCCGGGACCTCTATCCTTAAAAAAAAATAATAATAATAATAATAAGCTGTACCAAAAAGCCAATGAAACCAAAACTAAATTTTTGGTTGGTGAGTTAATTACCAAATTTATTATGAACATCAAATTCTTGAAATATATGATTACTATAGTTTAACTCGCAATCAATAATAAAACATTCAAATGTATCACGAAGCTATCTCGAAGTGCCTACAATTTTTAAAATGCACCAGAAGCCTCTTAATCTTTCCTCCTCCACATGCGTCCTCCCCTCCGTCAGTGGCATATAGATTTCCTAGATTACTAATTCCCCCCCTCACATGTTCCCTCTTCTCCATCAGCCACGTATAGACCCGCCCGTTTGGCTGTGTCGACGTGTCGTATTACGCATTCGCTCAGTTGCTCAGTAGTAGTGGTTTCATATGTGTATGCGCCTCTCCATCGAAAACGTGGTTTTCTTGCATTTGTTATGTTACTTCATTGAGGTTACATATTTTTCTGTGTTTGTATTTGTTAGTGAAGCGTTTATTGTGAAGTAAAATGAACAAAAAATTAACAGATGACTTTTCGTCTTCAGGTGACAGTAAAAGACTTGTTGCATGTCCAGACAACCATGAACAACAGATTTCATCGACGTCACAACCATCTTCTAGCAGTGAAAAGGTAACCAGATTTGAAATTAATGTGAAACCTCCTAAAGAAAAAGAACAGCAGATTGAATGCAACAATGACTTGCCAGATTGTTGGAATAACTCGCAAAAAACAGAATTTTGCAAAAGGTATGATTGGTTGTTTATTAAAAATGGAATGTTAGGATGTAGGACTTGTAAGGAAGAAAACAACAGGCATGAACATTTCAAAAGAATGGGCAATATGGTGACACAAAAGAGAAAAAACAAACTTCATTAAGGAAAAAAATTCATAACCACAAAGAGAGGCCATAAAGCAGCAGACGAAATGTTATCCGAAGCTAAAGACGGAGCATTGGAGAAAAATATCTTGAAACAGCGTTCCCAGGAAAAAGAAGTGACTGAAAAAATATTTCGAACGGCATACAAGGTTGTTAAAGAAAATCAATCCTTTAATGATTTTGAAACATAAATAGATTTGCAAGAACTTAACGGGATTAACATGGGTCGCATTTTACATTCTGACAAAGCTTGTGCTAACTTTGCTTTACACATCAGTAAGGAAGTGAATAAAAAATTTGTAAGTGAAATTATTGAGAATGAGACTCAAATTGGTCTGATTATTGATGAACCCACTTCCTTAAGTAATAAGTCGAGTTTTATTGTATACGTCCGGTGTCTTTGAAAAAAACTGGTATGTGTGGCTCCACTAACGTATTTTTGAATCTGGTAGAACTTGATGGCGTTACCGCTAAAGAAGTATTTGACTCTTTAATGAATTGCCTTCATTCAAATGGGTTATCTGAGCAGTTTTTAAGCGATAACTTGAGAAGCTTAACTATGCTCGGAAAACACAAAGGAATTGAGGCATTATTCTGTCAGAAATTCCCTTCTATTATTGTCTGGCACTGTGCAAACCACAGACTTGAGCTGTCAGTTTCAGACGTTATTAAATCTGTTTCAGGAGTAAGCAGATTCAAATCCTTTATTCACACGCTCTATGTTATCTATCACGCCTCACCAAAGAACAGTAGGGAACTCCGGAACTGTGCGAGTCTATTAGAGGCAGAAATTTTAAAAATTGGAAGAGTTTTGAGCACCCGTTGGGTCGCATCTAGTTTCAGGTCTGTCTCAGCTGTATGGGTCCTACGAGGCGTTAGTACAACACTTCAAAGAAGCTTCAAATGATACAACTAGAGACAACAAAGAAAGAAGTACTTTTTCTGGCCTCCTCAACAAAATCACAGATACAAATTTCATATTAGACCTGGGTTTGATGGCTGACGCTTTACAAGAGCTTTCAGAACTAAGTGAAGCTTTACAGCATTGCAACGCAGATTTGAGCTATGCAAATAGAAAATTGCAAATTGTAGTTGCTTTATTCGAAGAAAGGAAAACAACTCCTGGTCTATACTCTAAAATGGCCCAAGAAGCAGTTGAAAACTTGTCTTTTTTCAGTGTTCCTCTCCAAACAAAAGCTGGTCGAGTAAACGACCAACCGATGAACCCGGAAATATTTTACGGAGTACTAAAAATGTCTATTGAAGCGAGACTGTTAAATGAAAAAGACACTAAGTTAGCAGAAACTTTCAAAGTTATGGACACTAGAAACTGGCCTGAAGACATCCCAATAACGTTCGGAGAAAACGAAATGAGGGAACTTGCTTCCAGGTTTAAGCTTAATGAAAGGCAGTTAATAACGGGTTTCAGAGAATATATCTACTCCAGAACGTTACCAGACAGCCTCTGTCGGCTCGAGCAATCGATCAACTCGGTTGCCATTTCATCAAGTGAATGTGAAAGAGGGTTTTCTCAATATATATATATTCATATATATATTCAGATATTTAATTATATATAATTTTCGGTTTTTAGAAAGCACACGTTGGTTGGCTATGTCAACTGTTACATTGTAATCAAACACATATTACAATTTTTCCTCTTTACAGTTCATATACTGTATTCGGACCTGAATCTAGATTGACCTTAAGACACGATATCTTCCTTAAGCGCTGTAACCTGTTGACACTGTCCTCCCGAACACTTCCGATATGACACATAGCCAAGAAACAAATAAACCTAACTTGTATTGAAATAACTTTGAGGTAGGGATCAGTGACCTTTAACGTAATGTACAACTAACGATACGGCTCTCTAAATATGAGTTCTTCCTATCACAAGGTCATTATTATTTAATCCTCAGAAACTTTTTAAACAAGTGCAGATCCTAAGTAGTACAGGAAAATAAATACTTAAAATTAAAGTTCAACTTATATATCGGCCATTTCTAGATCATAAATAATGAATGTAAATAATATAACGCCTTCCTTTTGACTAATTATTAGAATATAGATACTAGTTATTATGACGGCTACTAACATAAAGCATAAGATCTTAATAAAAATGTTCAAATTCTAAATATTAATTCTCCAAATTTTGAAACACATGACCTTCATGCTATGATGATTGTTTCTGTCGTAACTGACTAAAACTGTAAAAACCTTTTAGCCAAAGAACAATAATTTGATTTAATTTAAAATATTTAAGCATTTTCTAATGTTTCAGAATTTCATGCTGAAATTATATTTGGTATTCAGATAATTTCATATATTTAACTTATTAAGTAAGCACTTTTGCTTAATAAGCAGGTATTGCAGGTTTTGTGTTTGTATGGTTACTCTAACCAGGATACAATAATAAGTTCTCCAAAATTTTAAAGTATTTTCTGTGTAACAGTGTCTCGTAAAGACATTACTATTCATTACATTTAATGGAACTACCGCAGAACACTCCTCTCCTGGCTGCATTGTCACTTGTTCTGAAACTGTGTAAGATTTAACTCTTTCGTAGCTGGAATAAAGAGTTTGTGAATTAAAAATAAGACACTGACTGATTGTCGTGAATTAAATTAGAAGATATAAGTTTTCTATTTACAATTCAACAATAGGTTTGTCCTAGTTAATATTTTGGTCACAATTTATTTAATAAAACCAATTTAGCTCAAAGTTTTTCTTACACACAAATGCAACAGTTTGTTCAAGCTAAAGTTAGTTTAAGTAAAGAACACATATTATTGCCATATCTTTAGTAATTAGAGGCTTTTTTGAAAAACCGACAACATTGTAAACTATTGCTTTCTGAACGCTCAATTTTCAATGTTTAATGTGAGCAGAAGGAAACTCTAATCAGGCTCTGCCTTAGAGGCCCTATATTTTCTTGAGAAAAATTGCAGTGTTTTTAAAAAATACGTATTAGTACTTTATAAGTATACATTGTTATTAGTGTGTAGTTAAATACTCAAATGTAACTAATTCTTGATCAGTGCTGTATTTTGTATTTGTTGTAAAAATGTGTTCTCAAGAAATAAAATCATTCTTCTTCTTCTTCTTCTTCTGATTGACTCCTTACTTGGATCTTCTCTATTTCAATTATCCATGTATTTCAAATATGATAAATGATATGTCTTACTTATCACAGACACATACTGAAAATATATATATATATATATATATATATATATATATATATATATATATATATATATATATATATATATATATATCTGAAAAATATTACATTGAAAACCTATTTAATGAGAACCATGGCAATAATACCCCCTGATAAATAATATGTAATTACGTTTCCGCATGAATTATACTTCGGATTAATGCAACAAACTTTTTAGCTTTGATTATAGCTAATACACACGGTCCCGAAAAGATTAAACATTTCAGGATATTAAGGAGTTTAAATTTGATCACAGCTCCGCGCGGTGCTTTACACGTCCATGAGATATTAGAAATTGATAGCCTTAGTTCACTCAAGAGTATTATTTTAGCGAGGTTTAAGTCCCATCAGTGTAAAATACTGTTTAGGAAGTCTTACATATCAAGCAGAAGGAAATATTATCATCCAGATTTCTTTGTTTATTTTAGTTTCCTTAAATTACATTTGCTTTTTGAATGGAGAGCAAAGGCATTATACATGTTTTTAGGAGAAAATGATAGATTTAAGGAGGTGGGTCTTATAGGAGCATCGATCCTAAGTGCTCACAGTGGAGGCATTGAAAGAGGCCTTTTAAATATCCCCTGGTAATTGTTTAATTGAACACCAGAAGGTGTTTTAATTTAATTTTAATTTTCCGGAATATTTAACATTTTTAATATTGTTAGGTAGCTTATTGATTAGGCTCATGCCAATTTTAGGCAGCACGTATTCATACGCAGTCGCTCTAAGTTGTTCATTCAGAAGTTGTTCTTGTCTCTCGACTCGTATTGATGGTCTGCCTTGGGCCAATCCTTTTTAGAAACGACAGTACAGGGCAACAAGAGACATGATAGAGTTACCACTTTCAGTACCCTGACATGTAATATGTGGGCCATATAGTCCAAAAAGATGGTAAGAACTAATAATGTAATAGGTTGTTTGGAAACTACTTTTTGGGCGTAATGGAATATTATCTTTATTTTATGGTTAGGCATTTTCATTCATGTTTTTACTCTGGTTTTCAACAATAACTCGTCTTTATTAAAGACTATCAGTTACCCGTGCCTTCGCATGCTATTACCTGTTGAAAAACAGGATACTATAACTGATATTCTTTTTCTGTGTCATTCTAATCACTTCTGAGATAATTGATAGTCACTTAAAGCTATTCTAATCTCCTGATCAATTTTAGATTTAGGTTTAAAGAACAGTGTTTTGGAACCCTGAAGTCGTAGAGTGAAACATGTTTTATAAGTTAAATTTCCCTTCAACATTCCATGATAATTGATTGAATCGCTTCGACGATTTTGGTAACATTTGATCTATTTCAGGCCATTGTTGAGGAATCCTTAAGCCGGAAGCAATATCTATTAACGATGTAATGAATGGTGGGGTTATGTGCAATTATGCATTGTATTAAGCTTATTTAAGACACATATTATGTTAGAGTCCATAGTTACCAGCTTCCAATAATAAGCACAATTAGTAATAGTTTCTATTTTAGACTGAGCGTATGTGAATACTTCTGGTTCTAATTAATTATATATCTGACGTCAAGGTTGTTTTACCCTAATTTCTTCATTCAAAAAAATATATACTTAGTTATATGTATTAATCTTCAATAACATATAGGAAGATATTTAAAAATTCTATATTTCGGCTTAAACCGTCTTTAGGAAATACAACAAAACATTATAAATAGGGCTATAAGAACACAGTAAACATAGAACAACAACATTAAACACTAAAATAAACAATTAATGAGGTATAATGTTAAATATATAATTTTATTTTATTAAATGATTTTGTTGACACCTTAAATTTAATCCATTTGGATATTTTGATTTGGGGACGATCTGATGGGCTTCATCTACGGTTCTAAGACTGTTTGTACTTAAACTTTCTGATATTTTTCAAATTGGTTTTACTGAATATATTAATTCAAATTTTAAATTATGTTTTAACCCACGTGCCACTACAGGTTACTTTATCTTTTTATGTTTATATGCATACCTATGGCCAGTTATCCTTGTTCTATGAGAATTTATTGTTTAGCCAATGTAATCTTTAGGGCGTAATTTGCATCGAATTTAATAAATAATATTTTTTTTATTCACAGCTTAAGTCTTCAAATATAATGAATGATCTTGCGTAGTTCTACTACTACAGGTTGTATAAGTGTAGCACATGCGTGTAACATGTAAATGTAAGTAGAGCAAATGTTGCTTACTAAACACCTGGGTTTATTGTAGGGATGTGATCCAACTGTTATGTTTCCTTGTTCTTTGTGCTTAGATAATTTTGGGTGTACTAAAATATCTTTCAAAACTGGTGGATTTATAAATCGTATTTTTAATGTGTTTTTAGATGTCCGATAAACTTTATGCTACTATATATATATATATATATATATATATATATATATATATATATATATTATTAACTTTATAAAGTCCTGGTTGGTACTTCGTTAAAAACTTTGAATCTGTATTGTAAACTTTAGGTTCATTTGTTCCAATTGATAGTAATTTAGTGTTCAGTTTGTTGTTTAGAACTTTGAGAGGGTAACACTTGTTAAAACAAACCCTTGTGATCCTTTTGCAAATCTCTTAAAAATGGCTTTTTTGACATACGACGGATGACAACTGTCACAATGTAGGTATTGACGTAACATGTGTACAAGTCTGTTCTAAGGTGGATACATGTTATAGCTTTGCTACCAAAATGTACATACATCATGCCTTGTGTAAATCTTATAGTGATTTACTTGATATATGTACATGGTATCTGGTCCGCCTATACTTGGCAGACCACGGTGGCCTCCCGCCAAACACACGGCTGGGGAATACGACGGCTTGCCTGTTTTAAATGGGTTTGTATCCTTCGCGTTTTAAAATTGTGGTGAAGGAAGCGTTGGTGTTTAGTGCTAATATAATTCATATAATGGCTTGTTATGATATAAGCAAACTTCTGTTTGAATTATTACCTCTTTTCAACCTTAGCCGACACGTTTGTCAGCTTTCGTGGCCTAATCCGACATGTCATGCTTGCCTCTTTCTCAAATCTTCAGAAACATATAATTTATCCCAACGATACTATGGCAGATCGATAATCAAATTGACTGATCTTTTTAACTTGTTATAATCTTATAAACAAAGATGAGTTGTTATATTCTTCAATGGCCCAGTCTCGTGAATGGCTTGGCAATTCGGAAAATTTGGTTTTAAAACTATTCTTTGAATTCCGAGGAAATTTTCTTTAGAGAAAATCAAAAAAAGACGCCCGGAATATTTTTGAATCCAGAAAAATTATAATAACTACGGAATATAATAAAATTTTAATGTAACCGACAGTAATCTGCAGTTAACACTCTCAGGCGACGTTCGCCAAAGAGGCAGAAACATTAAAATTTTAGAAAACAATAATCATACAGTGCTTGATCAGTTGTGTAATGCAGACATAAAGGAGGAAGTTATTAGTGTTAGCTAATTTTTACCACATATAGCAAGTGACGATATAAGCCGTCGAATTCATTGAAAATAGTATTTAATCCTTGTTATAAAAACTACCTTAATTATTTAAAGCTATGTTTGCACATAAATTCATCAAAACTTTTTGTGGTTTCCTGGCAATGTTCAGGACATTATTACTTTGAATAGAGGCACATTAAAGGTAATTTTAAAATGTTGAATAAACTTAGTTTCAAGGATTATCTACTATTCCACTTATGTCGGAAGCAGAGCACAAAAGACGGAAGGAGTCTTTTTTACCGAAGTCTTCTATTTACACTACATATATATTTTCTTGATCGGATAAAACTCTGAATCAATTATAGCAACAGAAAGTCGGTTGACCTGCAGGACGCATGAAGCTAATGTATCTTTTTAATGCCACTTCTCATATTTTATTACTTTACTAAATGTGTTACTGCTAAACATATATGTATATTTTACACAGTTTTAACTCCAGTGAAAATTAAAAGTAAAAAGTAAAAAGTAAAAAAGTAAAAAAAAGTAAAGTAAAAGTAAAAGTAAAAGTAAAGTAAAAGTAAAGTAAAGTAAAAGTAAAAAAGTAAAGTAAAAGTAAAGTAAAAGTAAAAGTAAAGTAAAAAGTAAAAGTAAAGTAAAAAAAGTAAAAGTAAAGTAAAGTAAAGTAAAAGTAAAAGTAAAAGTAAAAGTAAAAGTAAAAGTAAAGAATGTCTTATTTTACCAGGCGAAGTTAGGGCTAAGAAGCCCTCTCTAACACTTAACCTGGGGACCAACGGCTTAAAGGTGACTTCCGAACCACCACCAATGGCCGGGCAGGCGGGCCGCTTGCAAGGACAGGATCGCTCAGCGGTCACCTGTCCAAGCAGCAGCCACGCTCGGCGTTGCTTGATCTGGTTATCTTGCGATAACCGCCGTACCCACTACACTGCGCCATTGGCTGCAGGCTGGAAATAAGTGTTTCGGGAAGAGGACATCAAGTAATGAGTGAGGTAGTCAGTGTTTAGTTCAAATGTGGAGATACTTTTTTCCAGCTATGTGAAGTTAAATTAAATCACACAGTTTAGCGCAAGAGCAATTCAACCTGGAGACGAGATTTCCGGGAAGATGACACCAAGTAATGAGTGAGGTAGTTAGTGTTTATTTAATTCAAATGTGTAGATGCTTTTTTCGAGCTATGTGAAATTAAATTAAATCTCACACAGTTTCAGCGTAAATAGCATAGAAGACTGGAGACGAGTGTTCCAGGAAGAAGACATAAAGTTACGAGTGAGTTATTAAGTGTTTAATTCAAACATGGAGATTTTTCCAGCTATGTGAAGTTAAATTAAATACTAATCAGTTTCGGCGCCAATGGAAATGAAGACTGGAGCCGAGTGTTCTGGGAAGAGGCCATTAAGTAATGAGTGAGGTAGTCAGTGCTTAATTCAAATATAAAGATCTTTTTTCCAGCTACGTGAAGTGAAAGTAAATCTTACACAGTTTCAACGCCAATGGCAATGCAGCTTGGGGACGAGTTTTCCGGGAAGAGGGCATCAGGTAATGAGTGAGGTAGTTAGTCTTTTATACATTTAACGAGATCATGTTTACCAGTTGTTTGAATTTAAATTAAATCTTACACAATTTCTGCACTGGTATTGTCACTGGTACAATGAAGCCTGGAGGAAAGTGTTCCTGGAAGAAGAGATCAAGTAATTCGTCAAGTAGTCGGTGTTTAATTGATTTACGGAGAACCATTATCCAGCTACGTGAATTTAAACTAAATCTTACATAAATTCAGAGCCAGTGACAATGCAGCCTGGAGAGGAGTGTCCCGGTCCCATTAAATGTAATGTATAGTAATGTCTTTACAAGAGCCTGTTATAACGAAAAACTTTTCGTCTTAAGACAACTTACTTTCATATCCTGGTTGGTGTCATGTACACAACTTGGCTGACAGTACCTGTAATTTTTCTATTACGTGTTGGTAAAAATACCTAATATACAATAGTATATACTTGAAGTACAATATAATATAATGGATATTCCAGATACCATTTCAGCGTGAAACAGTTAAACGGTAGCACTCGACATAGTCAACAATTGCATGCTTTCAGCTAAATAAAAATTGTCTACTATATTTAATGTCTTTCCCACCGGAAAGCTCTATTTTCAACTAAGTGGTAGCACTCAGATAAAAACGATTGACAGTCAATTCTCACAAGCTTTAACTAGAGAATATTTGTTAAAACATATATACAGATATTTTAAATATTGAATAATATATATATATATATATATATAATATATATATATATATATATATATACAGCTGTTTTAATTTCAATATTACATTTGTAGAGAGCTTAACAGATTTTGTCTATTTTTCATGCGTTTTGTATGTAATTAAGGATTATTTTTTAAAGTTTGCGTTTGTCTATTATAGACTTATTTTACATCTTTCTCTTCGAAATTAAATTTTCTACAAGTACCGTGAAAAAATATTTTGTGTTTATTGTACATTTAACATAGTAAATCTGCTTCAAACCTAAATGTAACTTGTTTTTCGGGACCAAGTTTCGCGTATTTCGTCACATATCTTAAAAATTACTGTAGCTACAGGTCTGGAAACGGTTTTATTCAATTTTTCAGTTCATTTTACATAAAGGACGCTAAATTTTACATCTTAATTAACAGCCAAAAAATACCCGTAGGGCTTCGTTGCAGCAGGGGAACTGAAATTCAGACGAAATCTTTCACCCTGTATAACTTGGTAACTAAGCATTTTCGGACCTATTTTAATTAGACCTTTTTTTCTTATTTTGATGTGAGGAATCACGCCCTGACTTATGGGCACCTTTTTTCAGAACACCCTGTATATATATAATTTATATATAATAACAATTTTAATCCGTTGAGTCAAACCTTAAGACTATTTAATGATAAATAAATTAACGCAGTATAATATTTACTTATAGATAATTTTCGTGTGCTTTTGCAAAGGATATTTAACTTATGACGCATTGTGATGAGGTGACTTTCACGTATATAAATGTAATCAATAAAAATTGCTAAGTAGTTTTGAATAATGAAATGGTTCACATTAACTAATAATAATTTTATTTTTTCAAAATGGTTACTTACACAAGGCGGACGCAATTAGAAATTCATCACGTCCAATAAAATAAGACATTAGATAAAGTCAAAAACTTATTTATTATATGAGTTGAAATACATATTTTAATCTAAACATTACATGGTACTATACTATTTATTTTAGTTTCCGCTTCAGTACAGGTGGAAAGCTTTCCCTTTTTATGGAGCATAAGATATTGTTATAGACTTTTCTTTATGTACAATAAGAACCGTTTTCTGTGGTACTGAGTTCGGCCACTGTCAATTGCCGCTTCCCCTAGCAGGATACAGCGAGAAGTGCCGTTGGTAGTGAACGTCGAGATGAAGAAAAAGCATTCCAGAGAAACCCGTTGATATGCTTTATTACCAATCTGAAACTAATTATCCAACGTAACATTATATATTTGAGAATAATCAGAAAACAATTTGTTCAAGAAATAATTAATAACCATTTTAATAAGCTTGTTTTTGGCATCTTATAGAATTTGCCGAAACAGGCGTCAGAATGCTTTACAATATTGTCGTGTGATATATTTGCAGGAAGGTCGTTTATTTCAATGATCGTTTTTATCCTTGTGCTATAACACATGCTATTACCGTTAAGATCTTAAACCTTTATCTCAAGATTAAAAAGGAAACATTGTAGCTTATTCCTGTAAAAGTGATGTGAATTCTAATACATCTTCATGTTTTTGTGATCGGAGATGTATGAAGGCGATATACAGTTCTTATGAGCTGTACAAAGAGTGAATATCTTCTCCTAGAAGTGTGGAAATAAAAGTAGGGATATTTTGTTTCCAATATTGGTATAACTTTACATATTCCTCTACCGATCAAGGTGCTAAATATCTCCCGACTTTTACTCCCTCTCACCATTCATAAAGGCATCCTCTTCCCCAGGTATTGGGAAATATACATTTCCGTTGCCATGGGAAGAAAAAGGCATTGCCTAATAGTAAAGTTATAAACGAATTAACTTGAATACCTCAACAATTTTGGGCCATTAATTAGACCCGGTGTCAGCCTCGGTTCAGAACCACGCGCTCACTCGCATTACCCGTGAAGGTCACAGTGATAAATTTAACGGGAAAAGGATAGTACAAGTAAATTTACACCTTTATCCGTTCTAGCAAGTAGAAAGCAATTTACAAAACTTGTGTTGAGGGCGACAATAGTGTGCTAATGAGTTTAACTTTGGGATTGGGGAAGTTCATTAACTCTAAAGACTATAATGCGCTAGTAATTTGAAAACAGATGTTTCCTGTTCCACAAATTACGGTCTATTGTATTAATCTTTATATATAACTTAACAATTTATGTAGGCAATTCTTAATAACAAATATTACGTTATATTTTACTATCGAGGCATAAATTACATGAACCACGTTATATAAATAACTATAATTATATTTTCTAGAGATGTCTAATAAAATTGTACTGTTGCATCTTGTTACTATGGTGACAATGGCATGACAATTAATCTCTATGTGAAACAGTAATAATTACAGAATTCATATTATAATGAAATGAAATATAATATATAAATTATACTGAGGAGTTTTTTTAATATTATTGAATTTTTTTAATAACAGACAAATAAAATAATAATACAACAAAATCGAGTATAAAAATATTAAATAGCATTTGTAATTATATGATACACATAGCATAGTTCTGTTACAGAGTCATATTGAAATCGTGTATATAGTTTATAGTAATGATAATAAATAGAAGCATATTCAACGCTTAATTAAATGATATATATAAAACCTACTTAATCTAGTGAAAGTGACTTGATCGAAATCGAAGCATAGAATCTGCTTTTAATGCACTTCTAGGCTTACGTCTGTCTTTGGTTTTACATTATGATTACATGTATGACGGATACTTGAATATTATACTATATATTATATCCTATTTTAAGAAGAGGTTTTCTCAACTTGCTGTTGTAATTAAATGAAAAGAGTTCTAATAATAATAAAACAAACTTTTATGTTTTTTTTTCAAAAGTAATATAACATGTTAATACTTTTGAATCCAAGTAAACAGTACGTGACATATATGTAAGTCTGTGTTATGTTATATTTCTTGTTTAATATATACTTCAAACACATCTCCACTTCGAGTGTATGACGATCAATATTCAAATCAAGGCGACAAACATACGTAAATGTGACTACGACATGAACAGGATATTGGTTTGAAGATTGAATACGTTTCACTGTCGTATTCTGACATTTAAATACTTTTTGTTACAGCTTCATACCAGCTGGCAGCGTTTTTTAAATACAACGATTGTGCTTTAAATGTACTCCTCATAAAATAAACCAACTTAAATTATTAAACAACCTATTAAATTAAATTTTAGTAGTTAAAAGTCGGCATAAAGATTAATCAGAACTGTAAACATACATAGGCCTACTATTAAAGCTCTTACGTTTAATTTGTAGTCGTTATTTACGTCGTTATGATTAAAGAAAAACCAATTCGAAATAACGCTTTACGATTTTTTTCATTATCAGAGGAGTTTCCCTAAGTTCCCAGAAATGTTTTGTAAATTAATACTAAGAGTTACAACTTTTGGAAACTGTATTATCGATAAATACCCGTAAATAGTCGTCAACACTACTCTACGAATCCATGTGATAGCTGTGAAAAACTATTGAAGTTCGTGTCAATTCTGCCCCAAATCCTGTATAACAGTGCGAAATATTGTACAAGTATGCATGCTGCATATCAAATACCCTAATAAAAACATGTATCAAAGATTAACTGGGAAGTCTGGTTGCCCAACAATTAAGGAAATGCTTTTAAAATCATATATTTAATACTTAGTTTGTCCAATATATATTTAAGTTGATAATATTGTGTTTAGCTAGGCGATAAAACAGTCGACAATGGGGTCATATATTAACTTGATCCTTCCGTTGATTACCGCATGTACGAATATACGAGCAGTTGCCGTACCCTTCCCTACATACATGTCATGTAAACACTTGGAGCCCTTAGTGATGTCCATCTCCTATTGGCCAATTTAAATTTATAAACAGTGAGGGATAAATCTTTTAGAATATTCCCCTTTTAGCGATCTCCTTTCCAGTTAGTTCCGTGTAAGATTATCTAGCGGCAACTCTAGTATAGAAGCTCCTGTATAACTCCTCCACCTATTCGTCACGCTTCAAGCATCGGATTTTTAAAATAGTTAACAAGTTTGTTATTATGTGTTAGGTTAGTTATTTTCCTGAAGGAGAGATCAGCTTGCAGATCTTAAAACGTAGTGATATTGATTTTTTGTATTACTGAACGATGGGAAATGTCCAGAAAAATCCTATTTCCTTCAAAATCCTTCCATCGTCAAAAACAGACTTCAAACAAAAAATAACTTTTTAGTATTTGATCATTCAAGAAAAAGGTTTTTGCCCAATATTTATTTAATTTTAGCTTTTGAAAAACTCTTTTGTGACCGGAATTAGTAAAAGTGTTATTTTATATTCGCATCTTCTCTGGAACGTCGGATCATCAGTGTTCTCACCGCTTCAATACATTTCTCCCTCCTCCCCCCCCCCCCCCCCCCCCCAGACTCCCATATTATAGACCTTCAAGATCTAGATCCAGCATCATAAATGAGGGGCAAGTTAGTTCATCAACAACTCTAAATGGGCACAAAATACACTTTGTTGTTTTCACTTATTTTTGTGCACCATTTATATAGTTGTGCTTTATCCATCTATTTTTAAACACTTTAATAATTTTAACACCTAATCATTGTTTCGACATATACTGCGACCGGCATTTGTTCCCTATAAGTGAATATTGAGCGCTGTGCGGGTAGCCCAACCCGCAGTTTGTGATAATTCAATCTAAAGCGGATACTTATGTTATAGCCTGTTAAACTAAAGAAAAGTAAAAAGGATAACTTGAACTAAATATGATAAATGATCATATTTGACAATTTTAGGAAAAGTTACATTTTATAATAATATGACTAATCTCGTAATAAACATAATAGACAAAATTTTTAATGAACAAAGCAGGGTATAATAATAGTAATATAATAATGTTGCTTTTACAATTTTGTTTCTTTGTCACCAAAGAGAAAATTTGTTGCTAAAAAAACTAAAGCAGTTATAATGGGGATGTGAACAACATTATGTTTAAATCCTAGATGTATGAAAGCAACTTCTCTGTAAAATTATTTCATAAGATAAAACATTTACTTTTTTGTTCTCTATTAAAATTTATTGACGATAAAAGTTTAAATTAATATTTTTTTCATAACTCACTTGTACAAATATAAATTCCGTTAAAAATACCTCCGACAAGGTAAAATCAGTTCATCATGTTAATGCCTTAAAAATGCAGACATACCTGGGACTATCTCTACCGAGGAAGCAGAGCAGTTAATTTATTGTAAAATTTAGTTTGTGAACTAACTAGAATTTCAATACAGTAACGAGGATGATTTTCCAGTATTAATTAACACGGCACTTTTAGGTTACATTACGTTTACAAAATTGTTTGTCTTGAATACCGGATATATTTAATAATTTAAAGATTCCAAATTTCAGTAGTAAATTAAAATATTAAATAATTTTTATTGTAAAATAATACTTTCCATAAAAAGTTCTTAAATAGATTAATACCAATTTCAGAAGTGACTTTGATGGTGCTGATTGAGGGTAAGAGATTCCATCAAGGAAGTGCAAGTAGATCATCCCTTGTACACTGCAAAAAGTAAGTTAATTCCAGTATATCCCTTCTAGCTCTAGTTTCTAATACTTTTGAAATAGTAGAACATTATTTTACACTGTTGAAAATTCTATGTTGCAACACTTGGTCTACCGGACCTTTATTTCTATATCTAGCTATTGAATATACATATTTCATTAACTTTGAAAGTTTGTCCTGTTTTTTGAAAGTACAAACCATTCTGATTATAAAAAGCAAGACCCTAGTCAACAAAATTTAAAATCCAGTAGCATTAAAGTAACAAAAAAATCATTTCTCATAATTTCACTAAAGCATAATCTTTTCTTATGGGAATATAAGCTATTGATGTAAATAACACACAATTCTTTAATTGTTTTAATTTTATACGACCTTCTTTCTGCTGAACTGAAACAAGTCTTAGCTGAATAAAACTTAATTAAATAAAAGTATCATTAAAAGGTTAATAACTATTATGAAAATTGTGCGTTTAGAAGTTTAGTTACAATTTAATTATATAATAAATAAAAGGCTAAATTTTAATCGGTCCGACGTCATTCTTGAATATTTTATCTTTAAATTTTTTAATGCTTAATGTCTCAAAATAGTCTTTATTTTAATAATTTGAGGTTTTAAGGTGTGTTTGGATTTTAGTTCAAGTTTAGCTGTAGCTTATTTATGAGTCTGTCCGTATTTTAAATATGTTTCATGTTTTTTACACTTTTTTAATACTTCTTTTTTTCTGACCATAGTATTCTACATTTGTGTTCTATATGAAATTAATGTTTATCATTTAGATATTATAAACAATCTCTCCCTGTTACGGATTCGGGTGGGGGCTATGGGGGTAATTACACCTCCAAAACTTTGGAAATATTGCTTTCTTAAAATTTTATTTTTTGTTGTATCGACATGTATAATCATCATGGTTAAGTACAAACAAAGTTACCTCCCTCTCAAGCTAAAATAAAAATGATAAATGACCAGATAAATTAAAAATTTTTTCAGCTTGTCTTTACACTGTATAATATTAATTACAGTATAACTGTTTCCATAAAATCTTTCATCGGCTTTTTCTAGAACACCTTTATTCATTCATTAAAGCTAACAAATTTCAATGCCTTAATAAGTTAAAACGTGTGTTATATCACTTTTGGTCTTAATCGGTTAAAAGGTGTTACGATTAAGAAATGTATAACTCAGTGTTATGCAGTATATAAGCCTATACATAACTAAGTTTACTCAGGAATTGTTGTGTAATATAATTTGTGAATGGGATTTGGTTATAAGTTATAAGCATCATGATTGGTGAACAGATGTAAGGCTTTGAAAAAAAATATATTAAGGGTGATGAAAGGATAAATACAATAGGCAAAGTTGTATACAAAGTGTTTAGATAATAAACACATAAACTATGACAACTGTCCTTTTAATACAACTGTTCAAATGATAACTGAGTTCTATTTAATAATAATAAAACAATGTGATATTCTTAGGGACCAAGATCTGGGTGTCTTGCAAAAGTGCTCTTGCAGGAGATATTGTTATTCATATATTCTTGTGGTGACGCTCGGATCAGGCCACCATTAAACATAAACCATTATTGACTGAAGGCAGTGTTTTTCCAAGGTAGTTGCTTCTAACCTCCCATTATACTGCTTATTCGATGTAATTGAATACAAATTTCACTTAATCAAGCTTTCTCCTTAACCTTTCACTATAAGCGACAAGAATAATAACGAAAATCAAAAACCCAAATCGGAGACTAGAATTTTTAAAACGGACGAATTAAAAGCCTTATAACATTTTAAATACTCCTATTTATAGGAATAAAAATACAATAATTCCTTGTGGACAAACTTATATAAAGGTACTTCATGTGCAGGTGTGTGTTATTGTGTTGTACTATGATGTGTAATACAGACTACACGGAACTGTCCAACTTAGCACTCGTGTTTCTCAAATGCCTCTGACAGCCAACAAATAGATAGCCAAATATGTTTCAAGTAAGGGTCTCATTCATGCTCTTTTTGGAGTCTTCAAGCACGTAGTAAGAATGAATAGACGAGTTAAGCGTCTAGTATTCAACTAAGCGTTCTAGTAAGCGTTCTAGTAGTTGCTCTAGTATTCAACTTGGACGAGTGAAGGCATTCTGACATCCAGCAAGAGTGTCCGATGACCACTTTTTGGAATCGGAATATCCACGACAGAGTGATAAATCAAGAAGTGGACTAGAGATTTCTGTGAATAACAAGAATATTTACTTCATAAATAGTTACAGACGTCTTTCCACATGATTACGGTCTCACATGGCATTCTTCTTAGAGTTTACAGGGTATTGAACCTAATGCAGCGTTGTAGGTTGCGTAGATAGAATTTGTACAGTGATCATCAGTGATATCAGTACTTTCTAGGGATATATTTCCATAAGTGAAAGGTTTCAAATATATATTTTGAAGGTACCAAGGTTTTCGTTTTCGGGCTACCACAATAGATATGGTAACTGTTATCCAATTAATATGAGTGACATCATAAGAGTTTTACTTGTGAAGAATTTTAAGTTATGTCTGTGACTCTGTTGGGGTTACGACGTCACGGTTTTCGTCAAGTAAGGTTATCATTACTAATTCAATATCAAAATGTTTAATTTGATTACATTTATTTTCTTAAAAGCAAAGAGTAGACTTGGTAGTAACACTTATCCAAATCATAAAATAAGTTCAAGGACAAAAATATAATATTAAATTATACATTTCGCCTTTTGATAGAAGTAGAATTCTCAGACCCGTGTATGTATGCTGTTTATGTAAACCACATAGTACAAAAATACTAAGAGCTGAGGATATTACAATAACTATAAATATACACATTTACATATATTTTATTTATCGTGGGAACAAGGAAAACATGTGCATAGCCTAATAAATGGCGTCGAAGACACTGGTAACTGCTAGTAAATAATAAGAGAGAAATCATTTAATTGGTATATGTAACCGTTCTTTACATATTACAATAATTATTATACAAATTTAATATCCAGGAACTAGATTTATACAACGAAAATTTTAATATTTGTCTTAACTTTGACATATGTACCTCTTTTGTTATCACCTGTACTAGATAGATAAAAATTATTTTATTTTACCACTCAAGATAACATTTATACACATATTTCACCGTAGGAAAATAAAATCCTATTATATAAAGAATCTTTGCCTTTGACTCTTTGTGAAGTGTAATAATATACTTTTACAGATTGTCTGTACAAAGCAGTGGTCTCGTTTATTCATTTGCATTGTAACTAGCGGTGATTGATCTAACACAGAGAGAGGAGGTGTGATCCTTGGAGCCGGCATCAGTGATCATTAAGTGATAATTGATCTAATCAGAACAACTAACTGGCCAAGAGGCACTTGCGCGGTTGAGAGATCTGCAGGGTAATTACAGTTCACTATATCCGTGAGTAATTGTACTAAATATAGATATTATTAATAGCGTTTATTTTACAAACTATTGGATATCATGAAGTAATAGCTTGTATAAACATGTTGGCTAAACCTCGCTGACAGCCTCACTCAATCAATTTTAATTGTATTCAAAAATGACAAAGGCTTACATTTTACCGGAACCGTTCTTAATATACAACTACTTTTGTATATTAAGAGTGATAATCAAAATTTCAAATTGATCAAGAATATAAAATTTAATTTTATAAACCTTTAGGTTTCGTTATTTAAGAACGCCAGCAGAACAACTGTAGTGGTGGCCAGAATGAACTACACCTGGGGGAAATTTAAGGATCGGACAGACCCAAGTTTGTTAGTCAAGTCATGGAACATATAACGTAACAATTCAGACAGCATGATATTCCTGGATAGAAGAACGACATTGCAGCTATGCTGGAGCCATTATTTAAACTTAAGTTCTCAATCTGCCTAAGAGAAATTTGTTTAGAGAATAGTACAGAATAACCGTCTTGAGTGCTACTAAGATTGTTTAAATTTACAATATGGTATTGGTATAAATTAGGAATCAATGTACAAATGAAGGTAAAACTGCAAAATATCGAGTTTCTGAATGTAGTAAAATGTATTTTGAAATTGTGTATTTTTTATCTAGTTACTACGAAAAGGCAGTTTTTGTTGTCTCTCTGATGTAATCTTTTGTATTTGAAATAAATTAAATTGAACTAAAGTCCATAAGTCTATTTAAACCAGTAACAATCAACAAACAGGTTTAGAATTCCCAGAAAGAAGAAGTAACATTCAGCATTCTACTTCTAAACACTCTGACCATGAACATAAATTTGTTTCTCCTTTTTCAGGAGGTAAAAGGAATATTTGAAATGTATAAACCTTTCTGTGTGTTCACTGTGCAGATTTAAAACCATTCGTGGAAAGGAAATCTAATAATTTGATTTAGAATTAAAAAATTTAGTTGAAGAGAGACGCCCTTTTAAAAAGTTAAAAATCTTAATTTATATAATCGTGTTTTTATGTATCGTGGCTCGTAATTACTATAAGCTAGTCTCCTTTCATCTAACCTCAATGTCAAATTAGGTAGTATTTTTTAATGGAACACATTACAAACTAGAACAGTGGTTTTTATTCTGAGTTGTCGTACAGACATTGTATACAAAAAACGTAACACTTGAAAATTTTCAATATGCTTGTATTAGACCATTAGCAGGATAACCTTGACTTTAAGTTAGAATGCTTGTTTCAATTTACAAGATAGTCTTGTAGTTCATATTATGCTACAAATTAGGCATCAAGGCGTAAAAATGAATTTAAAACTGCAAAATAACGAGTTTTGGAATTTTGGTGACTTGCATTCTTAAATTAAAATTTTATTTTTTTATTTTTCTCTAGATATTATGAAAAAAATTATCATTTAGAGACAATGTCAACTAAGGTACACGTTTGAAAATAACAATAGCTATTACGGCCTGATTTTTATACTTATCTAATTTTTAAAACACAACACCTACAGTTATTTTTCAGAAATTTGATATAAAAGTAACACTTAAGAAATTCAAAATGTAATTTTAGAAACATTTTAATTACAGCCCAATTTCTTACTGTGTACTATTATTAGTTTAAGTAATTATAATTGATTTATAAATAAATGCACAAATCTAATATCCAGAGATATAATAATTTCTAAAAAAATACCTAAATGTAAAAAATCGCATGTTTGAGAATCATAAATAATTTATGTTTAATTTATGTGTCAGTAGTTTTCTGGGGCATATGAATAGATTCCCACATATTAACCCTATAGGTGCTACGAACAGTGGTTACGAGGCATTAGAGCACTTCGAAAACGATAAATAGATAGGCGCTGGAGCGAAACCTTATGTGAACCCACTGCACATAGAAGACATCAAGAAAAGTTATGCTTATGTAATTTACAATTATAGAGGGAATTGTATGAAAACGTTGAATTTAGTTAGCATTAATATTTAAGGTGTTATTTTCGTTAATATTAATTAAATCCGTATCCTCGGAAACTCATACCTAGCATCCTTAATATCTAAATGCAGAGCTTAGCTGTTTGTTGGTTCAGCAGAGTTGGCACATATACCCGGTTTTGTTAGGATTAAGAGAATGATTTACGACTGGAGACTTTACGAAGCAGATTTCGTTAGGTTATTCTTTCATTGAATAAAATGTTTAATATATCCGTTTCAGCTGAATATAAACCATAGTTTAATTCAAAATTTTCTACAATGATTACGGAAAACTAAGTATGAGTCTTAGTAACAATAATAATAAACTTACTACTTCACTACGCAATAAGTTAAGGATGAAATACAGCTTTCCTATTTTTTTAACATAGATTGAGTAACTGGCTTGTCTCAAAAGTTTTGTAAATTAATCTTGCAACCACAATTATTGTTACTTAAGAATGCAGAAAAATAAGTAATTGAAGAATTTAAGAAAATTTCACAATGAGAAAAAATCTTTACTAGCCAACAATTTTATAAAACTTTTCAAATTGAAAATAGTTTTGCCTTAATGTTACATGGACTATTAATTATAATTTTTTCAATAACTATATGAACGTATGTAATATAATTAAAATATTGTATACATAATGTAACAACAGATTTAATTACACATAACGTAACTATATCGGAAGGGTGAGTTCAATATGAATGTTAAGATAAGCTACAATGCAACTTCGGCAACGCGAGAAATCTGATACTGTCACAGACTTGACACCTAGAAACTGGAGTCAACATCCGTCTGAAGAAACCTAAAAAGTCGGTAACGAAGAAGGTTAAACGTCAAAACCTCAAAACTGAAAGAAACTTGCTACCGTCAAAGAACAAAGTAACAATTTACCTGTGTACCAGCTCTTGATGGAAGTGATTCCACAACACGACCAATGGATTCTTACATCAAGTACCTAATGTTAGAAAACGAGTACCTATAACAAACGAATAGAGGTCACAGGGTCAAGTTGTATTCATTATCTAAACTTAAGCAAAATTTTCTTACTGAAAAGCATAAAAATAGTAGTTGTCATCATTAGTAGCTAATTTCGATTTCCCGCAGATGAAAATTACACTACGCTCTTTGAGATGAACGTTTTTATATGATACGAAATCAAAATTAAAATTTACAGATCTATAAAATTTTTGTTACACAATAACTCAACACAGTGGCTGATTGATTTAGTTGTATAAATGTTTACAACGCTCAGCAAAGTCTATGAATACCGTTTTTAAAACCGATGCTGTCTATATAGAAATGAATATTCATGCAAAACTTTAAATATTTAGTTCTTGAGACAGAAATATATGAAACCTTTCCAGCCCCTCGAGTGATAGAGTCATCTCTAACCCTCAACTAATTACGTTAACGATTACTTTAGCGTTTCGTATTTAACTATACAATGAATGTGAAAATTATTAGTGCATCAATTCAACGCTTGTTTTACTTATATTATCGCTTCGTAAATAATGTAAATAATTTCATAAATCAATTAATAAACGAATTATAAGCAATATCTTTTGTTCATTTTTATTTGTTCATATATAAAATAATTGGTCACAGCAAACTCACGCAAACTCAGTAAATTGGTATACCTAAAATACAATATACCTTTTGTACTACAATCCCAATTCACAAGCAATTCGATACAACCAATCGCTTTGATGATCGTAAAGGACACGGTGATGCTGGACTATTACATTAGCTTTGATGTATTCACAGATTGTCACCGGTTGCAGATCTCATTCAATTTGTGTTACAATGAACAATGAACGAGCAAAGCGTATAACATTGACATTGCAATAAATCGAATTAATTACTATCTTTAGTATATTAATATATATATTTTTTACTTATTGGACATTCAGAGTGAATAATAGAGAGTAAACACCCACAAAACTGTATATTATTCAGAGATATACATACCGCAGAATTTTAGTGCCGTAGGAACCTCATAGTTTTAGATTTACATCATTTGTCCTCATTGGTTTACATGTAAATACAGCATGGGTTTCTAAGACTCTATGGAGTTAAACTAATCCTCAACAATCCAGAACTTACTCATTCATATTATCTAAAGCGAATTGGTTAATTTAGAAATATATCTGAAAGTTACAATTGTTGCAGGTAATAGAAGAATGTATTCAACGAACTTATGAGGGATACAAATTGTATTGGTGCTTTTGTATCTTCCAGCATATAGCAAAATGTACAAAACTTACACAGAATTTAGAATATCGTAAATATATCTGTTGTGTTTCATGAGCATGGTTGGCAGTTACGATCCGAAAGGCATGTTTACGATTCTGTCTGCCTCGTCTCCTTGTGGTAATATTACACTTCACGTCTTCTGAATACATTGGGAGCAAAGTATAAATGTTTTAGTACTTGAAAAATGAAGTGATGAACAAGCTTTCAACTTTCAAAAGGGTTATAATTGATAACTATAAAATATGTAATGAAATTCATGTGTTTTATTTTTTTGTTAATTTGTTCATTCAACAATAATTGCATAATATTTAAAATAGCACTTAATCAGGTAAAATTCTTTTCCTACAATATACTTATTTAAAATATCTACAACTTTTAATTTTTACAAAATTGCATTGCAATGTATATTTTAAATTAAATATTATTTGGTATTTTTTTTGAGAATTTCGTTTTTAAAATGAATCAATTATGATTTACACTCATTTATCAGATTGAACATATATATTGTTATATATTTAATTTTGAATGCATTTTGTAGTATTTTAGTCCCAGTCTTGTAATTACTGTGACATTAAAGTCAGGCAATACATTGAATGATAACAAATCCAAGTTCCGATGGAAGCTTTTAAAGCCATCAACCTGGGTTTTTTACTGAAGCATTGTAACTGGGTGGAGCTCAGGTGAGAGGTGAGAGGAGATATCTATCGTAGTTTTAAAGTTCTACTATTTTTGTTATATGTGATTCTCATACAACATAAAATACTATGGTGTAATAAACATCCTGTTAAACAAATACTACAACATATTCATTATTTGACTACTAGTACTAGTAAATTACAGTAAAAACTTTGGCTAATTAACGATGCAAGTGAATATTAGCATTCATTTGAAATTCATTTAATTCATGTAATATATATATATATATATATATGGAGATAATGTCGTATGAAACTCATAGTTTAAAACAGTATTGACATTTTTGAAAATTTAACGAAATAAAAGATTTTGCTCCATAATATTAGTGGAAAAAGTAACATTATGGAATCCATACATATAAAATATATTCAATTCAAAAGGGTGAAAATTTTAGAAGATATGGACAATATTAATCTATTTAATTGTTCCTCGTTTAAATTATTACAAATAATTAATTTGAAGATTTTATAGTAAATAGCTATAATTAAACCAGAATAGAACGAAATATTTAGCAATGTGGACGTTAGCGCTTAGGAATAACTATGGTATATACTTCACGTCTTTGTAAAGAATTTTTAATTGTTCTCTTCTGAAACAATAATGAATAATTATTTACTAATCAGCTATTTGATCTTTCTATGACATAAGGAATACACGTTCGCAAATTTGTATTTTGTATCTGTCCCCACCCAACCGTTAGATTTTTATATAACCGTAGTTCTAATATAACTATATACCTAACATTATTCCAATTTTTTTCCCCCATTAATTAATATAGCTAAGTTACTTACTGACCGTTTTACTTTAAACTGTCTTCATTAAGGCTTCTGACAGAGTTATCTTGTGTAACTTAGTAATGAACATTTAATGTATAATCTAGGAACATGAGCTAAGTTTTCTATTTCATTGCATCCTAGAATCAAATCCTCGAAACGTTTTGTTATACGTTTTATAACCTATTAGGATAGCAAAAATATTAGGTTTAATAAAGGCTTCCCTATTATAACAGTAATGACGGGCCTATTACTATTTTACTGTAAACATATTGTCGTTTTCCTTCATGCAAACTATTATGACATAATTCACTTGCTATTATATTGTAGCCAAAATGTAATATTACCCTTAGAATGGCTAGTTTTCTTACACGTTTTTCACGAAAGACTAATAAGAATATAAGGAAAATTACGAATTGTTAGTTATGGTTTGTAAGGCGATCCGTTTAGTAAAGGCAAGACATCAAAGTTGTGCTCACGACTTTGGAATTCTGAACTTATTTCTCTCGTTTGTTAGGCAAACTTTATAAGGACAATTTCAACTTTTTGAAACTTGAGTCAAACTTTAGCAGTATAACGCTTTAACCACATATATAATTGTAACTGTACTAAATTATAATATTATGTTGCGCCTAATTTACTAATCACAATTTATAACGTCATAATTCATTCATTAGTAATTTACAATCCAATATATGGGTAAATAATATATATATATTCGTATCAGCCTTAATACTTTATATTTGCATATAGTTATGATAATACATTGTTTTATTCCATAAAAAATACAATTTATGAAAACAAATTTTATACCATTAGGTAGTTTTATTAAAATATAAAACTAAATAAGTAATTAATGTAACAAACAAATAACCACTGAAGTAACTTGAATAAAAAAAAGACAATTTATCATAAATAACTGTATACCATAAGGTAATTTGAGTAAAATATATAATTAAAGATTTAATTAATTCCACAAACAAATAATTACTAAAGTAACTTGAATAGGAAAAGCTCTAATCTGGAAAATTAAAAGAATGGTGTTGCATTCTAAAAATATATTTTTCATTAATTCAGATGTATGAAACTTATTTACCAAGAAGAATAGCTTAATGTTAAAACTCACATTATAACCTTTATTATAACTTATATATGACAGTAATGACTGCTGCAGAAGCTTTACTTCCTTTTTGGCGTGGTTGTGGCCGTGTAGGTAGTTTTATACTTAATTGGTTGAGTTAGGTTTATTAAAAAATCAAATTTTCAATTTAATACGACGATTAAAATTACTTTTACCTTTTAAATATTTAAAATGTAATATTCAATTATATTGTAACCTATAATATTATATAACTATTCTGCGTACTCCACAGCTAATAGAACGTAATTCATATTACTCAATTCTTTATAAGATCGCAATTATTATGAAAGCGGAAACGAATTGACAATACTTGGGCTGTTGTGAATGTTAAAAATATGTTTATATTCGACGTTATTTAAAGTTATACTTTTCTAACAAACATAATAGATAACCATAACGGTAGTTCCGCAGTGCTAGTTACTCTGTTTTTAAATACCACATGTATCTTCTGGACATTTTATATTTGACGTTGCACAAAGTTATACTTTTCTAACAAACATAATAGATAACCATAACGGTAGTTCCGCAGTGCTAGTTACTGTGTGTTTAAAATACCACATGTATCTTCTGGACAGTTTATATTTCAAGTTGCACAAAGTTATACTTTTCTAACAAACTTAATAGATAACCATAACGGTAGTTCCGCAATGCTAGTGACTCTGTTTTTAATGGGTCGGGGCTGAATTGGTGGACCTGCAGAATACATCAAGCTAATGTCTCTTTTTAGTTTTTAATGCCACTTGTCATGTTTTACGACTCTGTTAGATGTGTCAATGGCAAACATTTACTTTTAATTGTTCCGCAAAGAGGAGATCAAGTATTGAGCCAGGTAGTTAGAGTTTAACTCCTATATGGAGGTATTGATTCCAGCTATGTGAAGTTAAATTAAATTTTACACACGTCCAGCGCCAGTAACAATACAACCTGGAGAGGAGTGTTCGTGTCGCGTTATATGAAATGAGTAGTAATTTTCGTTATAAAACTCCGTTACAGCTTATAAATACATGCACATGCTGCTTGTATTCAGTGAACTTAATTTCATATTCTAGTTGGCGTAAAAATAATAATCACAAACTCCGGTTTACAATACTTTTAATTACTCTTCTGAAATACTGCAAATATCTCACTAGTAAAAAAATTAATAAGTAGAGTGAGATATATCAACAGAATTAATAGGGGTAATGGCCGTGTTATAAGAGGACCTCGTGGATAGACAGCCGCATCTTTACTTCTACACTACTATGAACGTCATTGATCACTATCACAAAGTAAGTTTTCTAATGCATGTATGATTTACTTAGTTACTACGTATAAACTGAGGCAGATGGTAATGTCAACAGGTTATAGCGTTTATTGACTGATATGATAATGTGACAGAAGTTTAATCTACATTCAGGTGGGAAAACAGTATATGAACTCTACACGGCCAGATCTCGTAGTAATACGTGTATATTCATGGTCACACTTAGTAACTCGGTAACATTCGGACTACTAAGTGCTTTCAGTCAAATGGAAATTGTACATTATATTTTATATCAATCCCACTGGAAGACTCTCTTCCCAACTGAGTGGCAGCTCTTAAATGAAAACCATTGGAAGTAAATTTTCAGAATCTTTTACTAACAGAGATTATATTTGTAACAGAGAAAGCATAATTTGGATCTAAACACTAATACAATAACGTGTGTTTAACTATATTGGAAAGATATTTTAAAGTTTAAAAAAAGTATCAGTTAAACTGAATAAAAACCTCAATAATCAATAGCTTTGGTTATATTTTACGTGACCTGCGTACCAAGAGGATATTCCTGATCTCTGGATTTCCCCAAGGTACTATTCATTGCGACCTCTTCACTCTTTACTCTTACTGTCTCAAATATAACGCTTTTTAAGTCTATACAAGAAACGTCTTAGTTGTACTGTAGGTTCTAAAATATCGGGCAAAAAGTATTGAAGGTAAATAACCCGAATATTCTAACGTTTTGATACATAAATAATATTAATATGTTTCAAATATAACATTTGCGTAAGTCTTTACAAGCAAAATTTTAGTTGTAGGTTCTAAAATATTGGGTAAATGTGTTGAAGAGGAATAGGTAAAATATTTTGACATTTTGATGTATGTAAAATTCTAGAATTTCGTACACCTGTATCCCATTAGTTATTTTTTGTGCTTCTATAAGCGAAAACACTTAAGAGAATAAATTTATAAAACTTATGATCCATGAATGTAAATTAAAAGTAAGTAAATGTAGTCCTATGATATAATTATTTGTGGAAAGGTAGTTTATGTAAATGATAATAATAAAGTATGGTTTAAGATTATAATCTTAGGAAACACTTCATATTATTGTTGTTAAGAGATTAAATACTAAAATGTAGGGTTTCTAAGGAAACACATTATAGCTTATTATTCTTAAAGTTATATACACTCACATTAATCTGCATGTTTTGTGATTAGAGATATAAAGAGGTTATACTGTTTTAGTGAACTTTACATAAAGAGACTGAAGTTATTAGATTATAGCAGGTAATTTTACTTAAATTTTGGAAATAAAACGAGATATTTTGTTTGTAGTATTGTCAGTACTGAAGAATTCGTTGAAATTCTCCCGATATACACCCCTCCCCCTGTTGAGGGGTGACAATAACAATATTATGATATTGTATTACAATATCAACTTATATTATATCGTATACCTAAGTCAAATAAGATGTTTTCTCACCTTGCTATTCTAAGGGAATGAAAAGAATAAAAATAATAATACATGGAGAATACTTTTCAAGAGGTTTTGTATTTAGTGCATATTATATTCAATTACTTCAACGTGTACTGCATTATATAAATGTGACATAGTTTAATATTCAAAACTGTTATAAACAACAATATCTTCGGGAGTAACAAAATATTATTCAATGCAAAATAATATTTCCAAAAATATTTCCAAAACTGTCTGGGACATTATAAACAACAAAAGTCGCGAAAATAATCAAATAAAAGTCCAAATAGGGGATAGACTTGTGAGTGATGCCTCAGAGGTCGCTAGCGAGTTTAATAGATTTTTTGCATCTGTTGCTGGTGGGCGAGATCCTCGTTCATCACTTCCACAAGGAAACCCCAGGCGTAGACAGAGCCCAGCAACCTCATTGGTGCTGGCTCCTGTGTTTGAGGAAGAGATTAATCAAATAATTCAACAACTTCCAAACAAAAAGTCTAATGACATTAATTTTATGTCAATGTGGCTCATAAAAAAATGCTCAAAGCATATAGTGAAGCCACTGACCAAATTAGTTAATCTATCGTTTCTAACAGGAGTCTTTCCCTCTCTCCTAAAATTGGCAAAAGTGCATCCAATTCATAAGAAAGATAACCCCAATTCAGTAAATAACTATCGGCCTGTCTCTATTTTGCCTGTATTGAGCAAAATATTCGAAAAACTTTTTTTGTCAAGAATGCTAAATTTTTTAAACAAACACAACCAACTTTCAGACGACCAATTTGGTTTCAGAAAGGGAAAGTCGACAATTGACGCTATAGTGAATCTTGTCGATATGGTTGTAGAGGGAATTGAAGGTCATAATCACACATTAAGTGTATTTATTGACCTTTCAAAAGCATTTGACTGTGTTGACCACAAAACACTGCTTGACAAATTAGAATCCCACGGCATTCGAGGCGTGCCACTTTTATGGATTAGTTCATTCCTAAACCATAGAACACAGGTCGTCCAAATTTCGAATCAAATTTCAAAACCTACTGCACTGAGATATGGAGTTCCCCAGGGATCAATACTCAGTCCAATTCTTTTCCTGATATATGTTAATGACATTGAATCATCACTACTGCATGGAAAGCTTGTGCAGTACGCAGATGACACGACTCTCTGTTTTAGAGGAGGTACAAAACAAAATTTAGAAATACAGACCTTTGTTGACCTTAACAATTGTGTCCAACATTTCAATAGCCTCAATCTTCAAATAAACTCATCAAAATCAAATTTCCTAAACTTTTCAATGCGCTCTATAGATATTGAAAGAGGTCCTGCTGTTATGGTTGCAGATACATTATTGGAAGAAGTCTATTCTTCAAAGTTCCTTGGAATACACCTTGATCGAGGGTTGACATGGATAAATCACATTGATTATGTTTGTGCCAAATTATCCTCAGGAGTTTATGTCTTAAGATCTTTGGCAAAATACTGCCCAAGTCAGGTACTGATTACGGCGTACTACGGGCTAATTTATCCCCACCTTTCGTATGGAATCGTTTTGTGGGGAGCCTGTGCAAACAACCATTTTATGAGAGTTTTCAAATTACAAAAAAAAGCAATTCGCACTATCGCTAATTTAAACTTCAGAGAGTCGTGCAGGACAGCGTTTAAAAATTTGCAACTGTTAACTTTGCCATGTCTCTACATCTTAGAAACAACCTTATATTGTTTGTCTAAATGTGCCTTAACCAGAGGACGAGACATACATGAATATGAGACAAGAGGCAGAGATAACTACCGTTCGGGAATGCACAGAACGGTGGTTTATGAACATTTGCCTTCGCAGGCAGGTGTTCATTTTATAAACAGATTGCCAAACAAAATTAAAAATGCCTCAACGCCCAAGGTGTTAAAAACTCGTATCAAACTCTGCCTGGCGTCAAACGCTTTCTACAGTGTTGATGAGTTTCTGGCATTCAACTGGGAGACCACGCGATGAGGAAACTGACTCCAGCGCCGAAAGTGGGCGTAATTGGCATGGAATGAATGGGGAGTGAATGTTTGAATGTTGTAAGTTTAAATGTGGCCTTGTTGTGGGATGAATGGAAAAATTTAGACATGAAAATTGACGTTTGCTATGCAATGTATATTGTCAACTGCAATTAAACGATTTGATTTGATTTGATTTGATTTGCAAATAAAAATTCTCAGTTGTGCGTGACATATATCTATCAACAAAGTCTGCGTTGTGCTAGTGATGCTTGGTTATCATATACTTCAAACTCGTCTCCACTTCCAGTATGTCTGACTGATGTATAACGATCAGTATTCAAAGGAAAGCGACAAACATCCGTGAATGTGACTACAACATGAACAGGATATTGGTTTGAAGATTGAATGCGTTTCACTGTCGTACAGTGACATTGAAATATTTTTTTGTTACAGCTCCATTACAGCTAGCAGTGTTTTATCAGTGTAACGAATGAGTTTTAATGTACTCTTCATAAAGTTTAAACAACCCATTGAAATGAAAATTTAGTGTTAAGATCTTATATAAAAATTTATTTTTAGTGTAAAAGGCGTATTTTTAAGGCTCTTCTATTTAATGTGCGTGCGTGCGTACGTGCGTGCGTGCGTGAGTGCGTGCGTGCGTGCGTGTGCGTGTGTGTGTGTGTGTGTGTGTGTGTGTGTGTGTGTGTGTGTGTGTGTGTGTGTGTGTGTGTGTGTGTGTGTGTGTGTGTGTGTGTGTGCACCTATCTAACTGTGAGGTTGTGTGTGTTCATTTCGCCACATTCAGGGTTTACCACGAATTAGAGGGCCTTACACACGGCCCCGAACTTAAAAAGGCTAGAAATGGAGTAATAAGTGTCGAATTTGTATAATGGCGAATTTGAGTTTTTGGACCAATAATTCAGTTTTTGCGCGTTGTAGGTAAGTAGTCGCCCGCTCACTCCTCCTCCCCCACGCATTCCATTCCTCCTTCTACTCGCCTTCCGGTTACAACATAAGTTCTGTTTTCTTGGCCATAGCGGCTAATTACTGGATACAACCAGCTCCTAATAATATTCTAACCTAAATACTCAATAATATTTTGGGCTCTTGTTTTCAAACAATGCAGTGCCTTTTATCATTTTATATGTATACAAAACCAACTATAACATAAGTTATTATTATACGAGTATTTTATTGTATTTTGAATGTATCGGGACCCATTTCAGGTTCTAGATGTTGTGGGTCACACTAAAAATACGTAATGAGAAGCCCATCACGTGGCATATCGTTCAACACTGCTTTATTCCACAGAAAACTTTTGTGCAATTAAAACTAAAAACTGTTGCACCGTTTCCAAGGAAATTGACAGGTTTACGATATCAAATCAAATGACTTTATTTTGTCATATTCATAATGTACAAAAGTGCGAATTTAAGACCATAGCCCTTTCTTTCAGTGGATATTTTAATTTAAAAGTTATAAGAAGCCAGTCTTAAGATACATGTATAATATCTTGTATTAGTATCTTGTTTTCTTGAATTCCATTCTAAATAAAATGTGTTTCCTTTTTACAAAAATGCACCAGTTTAAGGTTGAGGTGACAGTAGATAGCTATAGTAAGCGCGTGGTTGGACAATATTTAACCTTGTCTTTTTTCATGGATTTTATAATAAAAAATATAATAGATCGTACCGTTTAGGAAATATTTTCTGTATCAACCTTGTTAATTTCTAGAGAACTGTCCAGTTCTTGCTATTTTTAGCATCTATCTTATCCATGTTTACAATATAAGGGCTTACAAAAATAAATTACGCCTTTAATTATTAACTTAAAATTCTGTATTATTGGCATGTCGTTCCTTATGAAACATAAAAAATTCTGTATAAACATTATTTTTACTCTTATTATTTTGTAATAATGAGAAATGAAAAACAGAGAGGTCTAATTTTAAACAAAATCTGTTTTTTCTCCATATTTTAGGTTATCACAATTCACAAGAACATAGCAAAACTTTTCATTCACTAGAGCCCATTAGAATGCATGTTATTCATTAAGTACATATATTAGAAAGAAATGTTGCTTATTAAAAAAAAACTCTTATTGACACCTTTTTTTATTCTGTAGTGATTTGTCGGAGTTATTAAAAATTTTAAATATTAAAATATGATACGTTACACAGTGAGATGCAGAAAATAATGTTACAGTTTTGTTTTCTTATGTTTAAAATGTTTTTTGAGTACTTTAGAATTTTGAATTTAATATAAAAAGAAATTCGCTTTGTGAAGAATATAAATTTAAAAACGTTTTTGGCTTGGAGATAGGAAATAAGGAAATTGGATTAAATTCAACGGTTATTTCCTATTGCATTTATTACATTATAACTTTATGATCAATAACTTGCAGTCAGTTGTATTATGTTTTGTTACTTTATAAAATTAAAAAAAGAAAGTATGTTTTTAGTTGTTTTTTTTTTTTTAATTAAGTAATTAAACACTATAGCTGGCCAAAACATCATACATGTTTGCAGTTCTCGGTGTAGAGCGAGCGCTTAGTGGTGCTATATATACACAGACCGCGGGGGCGACATTAGGGAGGACCGATGCTACTAGGTGTCAAAAGAGAGACTCACTTCTCTACCTTTATCTATTCGTGCTTCCCATACAGGCCCTCACAATGGTAATCTTTGTGGACAATTACATTCTCTGTAGCGGTATTTGTTCTCCTTTATGACAGTTTGTGGTCTAGCCTAATATTAGTTTATAAAGTAAATAATTATAAATTTCACATTTGTAAACCCCACTTAAAGACAGTCAATCAACCGTCACGTTCATACTTATTGTATGATAGGAACACTAAATTGCAACTTAATTAAAGTAATACGGTTAAAAAAGGCCGTTCGTTTCATTTAGTCTTCTTGTCATTTTCTGTTGGAAGAAAGTATGAATTTAATCTTTATGACAGTTCAGATTTGAACTGTTTGTGATTAATTTGTGTAATTTTGCACATAAATAAGAATTTACTTTGTAGTAAGTTGCATTTTAATGTTACTGAAACATAACTGGAACTGAACAACATCCCACAGTTTGAGTTTAGCACGAGGTGCACAATAGAACTTTGAGAATAAATTTGATTTCAGTTTGAATTATTATTTTATTTTAAGAATAGAAGAAGCTTTAACATTATTATATTTAAATTAGGTTTTTATTTGAAGAGCCAATTAATTTTATTTTTTATTGAGAATAAAGCATTTCCTTGAAGCTTGATTTCAAAATAAATATTCTTCAAAAAGGAATATTTAAAATAAGAAATATGTACTACATTTTATTGGTAGTATAAAGATTGAAAATTTGACAGAAAACTGTTTTAATATTGAGTTTACCAAGTGACATTAACTTTTTTAACGGGCTTAGAACTCTGATTTTAAAACACTTTAATAATATTTCAAAGGCATTGATATTTTTAGTATTCACTGGTTAATATTGCTCAGACATTTTTAATATTTTTATATCGCCTTAGACAGTTGGTTAAAATTTATTGTTTGTGACCGATAACCCAAATCGTTATACCTACTATGTGATAATAGCTTTATATTTTGAGACTAGAGTATAAAAATGCATTGTTAATAGACAGTTGACCTAATTATGACATAATTTTTCACATTTTCCCCAATGAAAACATTATTTGGATCCAAACACTAATATGACGTGATTCAAACTATATGTTATTTAATATATTTTATTAAATATATTTTTAAATTTAAAAAACCATCACTAAAAACCAACTACATGACAAGCTGAATATCAGTCGGTTTGGTCATATTTAACGTGACACAGGTACCAAGAAGATATTCCTGATCTTTGGATTTAACTAAGGAACTATTCACTCTTTACTCTTACTTTTTCAAATATAACGTTTGTTTAAGTCTCTACAAGAAACATTTTAGTTGTTGTTGGTTCTAAAATATTGGGAAAATAAGTATATTATTATAATATTTAGATATATGTAATATTTTAGAACCCATTAGAGTTATTGTTTGTGTGCTTTGGTGAGAGAAAACATTTATAAGGATACATTTATGTAACTTATGATCCTCGGAAATAAGTTATAAGTATGTAAAAGTTGTCCTATAACTTATTTTTGGAAAAGTAGTTTGTGTGAATGATAAATAATATATGGCTTAAGCTTTTAATCTTAAGAAACACCTTGTTTTAATGTGGTTAAGAGATTAAATATAAAAAGGTAGCGTTTCTAAGGAAACATAAACTAGTTATGAAAATTCCACGTTATAATAAATTAAGTTAATTACGTAGATTTTCACAAAATTCAGACTGTGACTAGTTTAAAGTTAAGCTAAAGTAGTATACTTGTGTGTACTTCGTTCATTCAGTATCATATACTCGTAGTTTTAAAATTAATAAACTTAAAATAAAAGTGTTTACTTTTCAAGATTGTAACTTTCGCAAAACTAGTATAATTTGGCAAAACTGTCAATGGTTAAATACGATAAAATTGTTTTATGTAATTAAAAGCTTAGTTTCACGACATTTTCAGTAAAATGGAATATATCTAAGTATTTCTTAAATAATATATCATTCTACTCACTGAATTAAAGTATGATATAAGATAGGTCTGAGAGCCATAGTATACAGAATAATAAATATTTTCACATAAATAACAGTATCCATCATAGGGTTCAATTATTTCATGAAGAATATGGTTTTAATTATTTTAAAAATGGTTATGACAGTTCTGTTGAATGTATGATAATATTTGAGTTGCAATGCAATTTATAGTTAACATTATAAAATCAGTCATCATATAAAAACATTCATAATTTAATAATTGAAAATTTATGTAGTAAACTATCTGTGTTAAATTAATTTATAGAAGAGAATAATCCTGGTACTAAAAATTTCTTAAATAGGTTAGCACCAATTCGAGGAGGGACTTGAACGGCGTTGATAAGGGTTAAGAGGTCCAATCAATGAAGAGTACTAGTAGATCCCTTGTATAATGTAGAAACGTAATTGAATTCCAATATCCTCTCTAGCTCTAGGTTCTTATCGCGTTAAATAAACCAACATCCTTTCGAATTAAAGTGAAATATTATTATAAGTTATAAAACTTGATCAAGTGAAACTTTATTTCTGATTGCTTATATTCTTGTTTCAATACAGTTTGAACGGTTGTTTTAAAGTATTACCATTTTGATTGTAAACAGTAAGACCCTAGACAACACAATGGGAAATAACGTAGCATTAAGGTAACAAAAATTAAACTTCTCATAGGTTTCATTGAAAAAGCTCTTCTTATTGTAATATTTAGAAACTATTTATGGAAAATAAATACACAATTTTCCAAATATTTAATAGTTATATCACGAATCTTTCCAGCATTCAAACATCAGAGACACTTATAAATAGGTGAAGTGATAGTCTCACTGTTACTCAGTTGCACAATGAGACTATAGTGCACTACGATGTTTTGACACAACCTCTAAGAACGGTGGAGTAATCGTTTTCTGTACATAACTTAGGTATGGTAGGAAGGTTTGATTCAATTTTTCAATTTAAATGTTGATTTTAGCTCCTGTTCACCTTCCTTTTATTGCAGCATCCGGTATCTGATGCTGTCACAGTCTGGACTCTTGGAATCTGGAGTCATGTTCGTCTCAGGAGATCGAATGTCGGCGACGAAAAAACTTAAAACGAAACTCTACATCATTACTAGTGGAAAGGTCTATGATCGCTTAATACTGCTGGTCTGAAAATGATCACATGAAATGGGTTGAACCTAAAAACGAAAACTTATTGAGACTTCATACATAAAATTAGCAGACCAACCGATAAGTCAACCTTCAGTTAAGGTTAGGCCACTATGGGTAAAAATTTAAAAAAAACTAACTAGGAAACCAAATAAGATTATACCAACTAAATAAACCTCAACTGACAAAATTCGTACACACACCATGACACTAAACTCTAGGACCAAAATATAGGGCCGGAAGCGGTTTGCCTTTACTTCATGAAGAGGATAGATTCAAATTCTTGAACCGTTGTGTTATACCTTTTGTAACATATAATGGTGGAAAATGTCTGGTATTCTGTTATCCTTTCAATGTTATATCAATTTTGGCCTTAAATGGTTAAAAAGTATAAAGGTTAGGGATTTACATTTCAGCGTTATATTGCATAAACCTGTACATAAATTAGTTTGTAAAAATATCAGGTTTTTAAATTGTAAGGTACACTGTAATGGTCAGCGAGCAGAAAAATTATAAAAAAAATTATAATGAGTGATAATTGCAATAAAGTTTTATAAAATACTTATAAAAGAAAACAAATAAACTATGACAACTATATTTTTAATACAAGGCTATCCATAAAATAACTGAGCTCTATTCAATAACAGTGATTTTATAAGGAACCAGTTTCTGGGCGTCTCACAAAAGTGCTCTTGCAGGAGATATTGTTATTTATATATTCTTGTGGTGACGCTCGGATCAGGCCACCATTAAACATAATCCATTATTGATTGCAGGCAGTGTAGTTGATTCAACCCCCCCCCCCCCAATATTACCGCTTATTCGATTTAATTCATTACAAATTTGCTTAGTCAATTTGTCTCCTTAAAAACAGGTCACTGTATGAGAGAACAAAGTAACGAAAATAAAAATCCCGAATATAGGTGGGATGAAAGCGTGTTTCTAAAGTTATAAATACTAATATATTTAAGAATAAAGACATGAAATTTCCTTACAAACAAAGTTACATCATCGTCCTTCTCATGCAAGTGTGTGTGTGTGTGTTTTATTATATTGTTCTGTGAAATGCAATGCATACTACATGGAACTATACAAATTAGCACACGTCTCTCAATTACCCCTGGCGGCTAACCCATACATAGCCAATCATGGGTCAAGTAAGAGCCTCAATCATGCACTTTTTGGAGGCTTCAAGCTCGCAGAGAGAGAGAGAGAGAATATGTTAGATAAGCGGATTCCTCTGGGGTCCAACTTGAACGCTTTAAGGTATTCCGATACCCAGCAAGAGTGTCCGATGACGCCAGAATATCGACGATAAAGTAATAAAACAAGCAGTGGACATAGATATTTATGTTAATATTGATAAATTCATAAATAGTAAGCGACATAACCTCATATACTTATTGCTCTCATATGGCATTATTGTTAGAGTTTACAAGGATTTGGATCTTATGCAGCGTTGTAGGATGTGTAGACAGAATTATTAACGACCATCATCAATGATATCAGCAGAATCTAGAAATATATGTTCATACATTTCAAACTTTCATATGACATTTGTTTTGAAGTTTTAAATATTCTGGTCTCTACCGGAAAAGTTATGGTTACTTGTATCCGGCAAGCATCAGAAATCTCTAGAATTTTTATGAAAGTTTAATTGATTGTGACTATGTTGGGGGCTGCTACGTCATTTAACAATTGATGACATTTAATGTCTTGTAAACAAGAGTAAGTTTGATAATAATTGTATTAAGAAGTGTTTCTACTAAGAAACACACAATTGTTAAAGACGATCATCCATAATATCAGCAGTAACACTATTAATTCCTTAATGAATAACCACGATTTAAAAATTGATGACATGTATTGTGAACAAGAGTAAGTTTGATAGTAGAACCATTCCTTAATATAATTATTTCTTGATCGCTTTTGATCACAGAGTTCATTCACTTAAGATAATTATACTATAGTAAAATTTCACACACACACACACACACACACACACACACACACACGCACACACACACACACACACAAAGACACAAACATGCATGATTAATTTCAAAACGCAAGCTTTCATATCGATGAATAATAACAGTTAAATTCATTATTATACTGTCACAATGTACGCATTTTTTTAAATGAGAAAAATGTCATATACAGCAATATTATTAAAGAAAAGTTTCAGTTCAAAATTTTCAAAGGTGAATTCTCTTCCTCAAAACTAGACAAATGAATATCTATAAATTTAAAATATTAAAATATTATACTATAGACTTTTCTATATAGTCTATACTTTTTCTTGTGTTCCAACCACGTCGAAATTCTGATAAAAGTTGAGATGATTTATTTTTTACTGCGTAGAGCCTAATTCATCTAACAGATGATAACCAAAACTGTTCCAATCAAGTGCAATCATTCTGAATTTTTTATGTAATCTCCTCTAAATGCATTTGTTGTAATTGAAAATTCCTTAGAAGATATAGCCAAAGGAGTAAAAGAACATATAGTAAAATATCAATTTATCAATAGTTCCAAATTTTGTTTAGTACATTACATTTAAAATTATTATTTTGCAATGGATTTTCACTATAATTTATCATAGTACAATAGATATCAATTATATAAATGTGCTTAATTACTAATTTATTAGTAAACCAACCAGATATATTTAAGGGGTTACTGTTGGTTATGGTCCAGTACCGTATAATTAGATGTTTTGTTTCAATATTTATATACGCAAACTCATATTTTACTTCATACTTTGAAAACATTTAAAATCCGTTATTAAAGAACGCTATCTAAACATGAAACAGCTGAATGAACTACACCTCGGGGAAATGTATGGATCGGACCCAAAGTTGTTACTCAAGTCACGGAACATATAACCTAACCATTCAAATAGCATGATATTCCAGGAAGAAAAGCAGACATTGAAGCTATTCTGGTGCCATTATTTACACTTATATTCTCAATCTGCCAAAGAGAATTCTTTGCGAACCGAATATAACAGAATTACCTAGTCTTGAACGCTACGAAGATTTTTTTTTTATTTACAGTATTTTCTTGTAACTCTTATTATGATATCATTTACAAATCAAAGTATACAAATATATGAAACATTGCAAAATATCGAACTTTGGACTGTTAGTAAAATGTATTCATAAATTTGTATTTATTTTACTCAACATTTTGTGAAAGGAAATTTGTTTTTGTTTACCTAGTGCAGTACTTTTCACTTAGGCACTGAAAAATTGAAGTCGAAGGATGTTGTCATAAGTCCTATTTACATTAGTAACAATCAACAAAGAGCTTCAGAATAAGAAGTTACTTTTGGCATGTATAAACTTACCTGCGTTTTTAGATTTAAAACCATTCGTAGAAGCGAAATCAAATTAATGGCTTTAGAATCAATCAAATTAATAGAAGAAGAATAAATCCCAAGCTTATGCCATTTCAAACCTTAATTTTTTAAATAATACTTCTATTTGTAGTGTGGTTTATGATTATAATAAGGAACCAGAAAATATAGAATACACTTTTATATAATCGATATTTTTAATTTTAAAAAGTAACCACTACTTATTACAGCCTTAATTTTTTTCAGATGTGTAATGGTCCACATTACACATTACCAATAGCCTCTATCCTGACTTATCTTGCAGAAATTATATACATCAAAGAGTAAAACTTTTAAAAATTCAGAAATTATTTCAGAAATATTTTTAATACGGTGCAATTTCTGATTTTTTAATATCATCTAGTTTAAATACTCATAATTTATTCATAAATAAGTGTGCAAATTTTAATCTCTATAGATATAATACTTTCTGCAAAATTAACTAAATATAAAACAAATCGCATTAAAAATATTTATTTCTAATTTGCGTGAAGGAAACAGGATTTTTCCGGACATTTGCCATCGTTCAGTGAAACAAGAAATCAGTAAATCTGATCTCTTCTTCAGGTAAAGAACTAACCTAATACATAATTACAAACTAGGTTAAAATAAACAAATCTTACCAAAGCGTTGTGGCACAACGCCTCAGGAATCACAACCTACATGTTGTTTGTCATATTCACTAACTCTATAAACATGCACTTAATAAAAAAACTATACAAAACACTAATCATTAAAACTGAACTACGGAATACAGGTCACAATACGTCTTCACTCGTCTACTAACCACCTACGACTGACCAGAGGGTCTAGCCAATGGTGATCGTCACAGCTGGCTAAAACAAGATGGCGGAAATAAAAGGGAAGGTGGACAGGAATGGGCCCTTTCGTTATTATTGGTTCATGCGAGATGAACTTCCTAAAACCATATTGTGACTCCGCATTGGTTTATTGCAAATATCTGATCCGTTTGATACTTTTGGTTTTCTCATTAGTTCATTTTTTAGAATTGTCAACCAAAGCGGCCTAATCTCGACTGATGGTTGACTGATTGGTTGGTCTGCCAATTTAATGTATGTTGCCTCAATTAATTTCCTTTTGAAGAAATGTGGTTTCCGATGTATTATGAACGATGGCAAATGTCCGGAAAAATCCTGTTTCCTTCACAATCCTTCCATCGTCAAAAATAACCTTCAAACAAAGAATTCTAATTTATGTTTAAATATTTTTCTGGGGCATTTTAAGGGCTTCCCACTTCTTAACCCTATATGTGCTACGAGTCGAGATCACGAGACATTAAAGTATATTGTCAAAACGATGATTGAATAAGCGCTGCTAGAGTGAAATCTTAAGTGATCCATCTGCACATAGAAGACACAAAAATTGAAATTACGATTTATATAATTTAATCTTTGAAGGGGAATTTTATGAATACGATGAATATAATAAATACTTAAGGTGTTATTTTAATAATATAATGAAATTCCTTTACTTGGCAGCTCACACCTAGCATCTCCCTAATATCTAAATGCAGTGCTTAGCTGTTCGTTGGTTCAGCAGAGTTGGCACATATACCCGGTTTTATGAGGATTAAGAGAATGATTTATGACTGGAGACTTTACGAAGCAGATTTCGTTACTATTTCGTTAAAAATGTTTAATTTAACTGTTTCAGCTTTAGAAAACCAATAGCTTAGTTCAAACTTTTCTTGTTATGGTAAAACGAAGTATAGGTCCTGTAATAAAAAAAATTAACTTTTTAAATATTCCTAATAAAAACCTAGATGATAAGTTAAGGATGAAACACTTCCCTCATATTCTTTTAATATAGATTAACTAACTGGCTGGTCTCACAAACTTTTTGTAGGATAATCATGCAACCTATATTTTTTAGTTAAGAATACAGTGAAATAAGTCATTCAAGAAGTTTTTCAAGATGAGATAAAATCTGGATTGAAAAACTGTTACAAAGATATTAGTTACCAGCCATCCCAAAAACTTGACTTCGATTTTCTAATAAGCACGTGAAGTTTTTAATTAACTATAATGTTTCTTTCTACAATGATATTCACGAATGTAATTTATTTACGAGTGTTATATCCTTTTGTTACGTAACATTAAATTTTATTGCACAGAACGCAGTCCTTTTGGGAAAGGTTTATTCAATAAGAATGTTAAGTTTCTGGTCCTTTTCAACTTCCGCTTAGTACATCGTCTGATATCTGACAGTGTCACAGGCTTGACCCCGGGAATTCAACCATCCGTCTGAAGCAATACAACAATCGGTGACAAAGAAGCTTAAACGTCATGACATCGAAGCTTAAAGAAGCTCGTCATCAAACAAGTAAAGAGACAATTTTCCTGTATTTTCGATTTTCTAAATCGATTCTGTATATATAGAAATACATTTGCTTTCAGAACTCTAAGTACTTAGTTCTTGAGACAGGAAGAAATAATATCTTTCAAGCCTCTCAAGTAATAGTCCTCTCTAACCCTCCACTAATTACGTTTACATTTGCTTTAGTATTAACATATTTTAACTATATGATTCATGCAATTTGTTGTTTCTTTTATAAATTTTGATAAATATAATTTCTAAAACTGTACAACGTCATATATTATTAAATTAGTGTATTAATTCCAATTGTACAATACTTATAGTTTCATAACAAATGTGGGTATTTACCTTTCTGAAGCAATAAACTATATTATAAAAAAACTTAGTTTTTTACATTTAAAACAAAAAATAAATGGATCACAGCAAAAACATGTATCTCAGTAAATTGATATAATTGCAATATACCCGTTGTGCTCCAATCCCAATTCACAAGCAATTCGATACAACCAATCGCTTTGATGATCGCAAAGGACACGGTGATGCTGGACTATTACATTGGCTTTGTTGTATTCAGAGATTGTCACTGGTTGCAGATCTCATCCAATTTGTGATACAATGAACGATTTAAGCATGTCACTTTGATGTTGCGAAAAATCTAATTTATTAGCAATTTTGTGCTAAAATGTTGCATGGACTGATCGTAGAATTAAGGATTTGACGACCTTGAAGAAGTGAAATTATGTAACTTAATAATAATATAGTAAATCACTTGTGAGATTTTTTTAGGATGACTCTTTACTTAAGGTTCAATTGTATTGACTTAGACGTTAGGGTTTAATATTAAACTTAAAAATTGACTTAAAAATAGAGAGGAGTTTGTTCTTGAAAGCTTTCAAATACGATCATTGAATGAAACATTAACACTTGGTGCAGCCATCAGAACTCAGAGCGATTATGTTTCATAACAGTATTGAACATGTGGTTCAGAATAACTGATAGAGAGGAAGCAGCCACAGCAAAATAATATATTTCTGTATTACTCAGAGATATAAGAGTATGTACCATATAGATGTGTTTGCCGCAGAAACCTCATTATTATTTTTTTTATTTATAGCATTTTTCCTTATCGTTTTACATGTAATTGTAGCAAGGCTTTCTGTGCCTCTGTAGAATCTAAACGACCAAATTCAGAACTTAGTGCACCATATCAACTTAAGCAATTCGATATATTTCACTTAGATATATTTCACAAATGTTAAGTTGTAGCCAGTAATAGAAGAATCAATACAAAAACGTATAAGGGATGGAAAAAGAATTAATGGTAGTTGTTTACGTCCCAGCAGACAGCAAAAATGTGTAAAACCAGAAAATTTTGAAGATCATAAAAATATATGTTGTGTTTCACGATCATGGTTGGCAGTTGGATCTGAATGGATTTTTTCTGCCTCATTTTCTTGCGGCAATATTAAATAATGTCTCCTAAATAGTTTTGGGAGAAAATAAACTGGGAGGAAAGCAACTTTTTTAGTGCGTAAAAATTAGTGATGAACGGGCTTTGAAGTTACACATATACAAAACATTAATCATTGATAACTGTCAAATCAGTAATGAAAATCATTATTTATGATTTCGTTTATCAATTGGTTCATTCAATACTAGTTCGCGTAAGTTTTAAAATAACAATAAAACATATAATTTAAATACTTTTCATAAAATCTATGAATTTATTAATATCAATAACTTTAAAATTTTAGTAAACGTATATTTTAATATATAATTTTAGATACATGTTAGTTTTTATCTCTTTTAAATAATTTAATCACTAAATGGAACCATTATAGAATTTCAGTAAAATACAGTCTTGCCTTTTTAGCTCATATATCTGATGGAACATACATATTTTAATTGTTAATTTTGAATACTTTTGGTTAAATTTTAAATACAATGAGATAAATAACTGTTACGTTAAGGTCAGACAGTACATTGAATGAGAAAAAAGCCCAAGTTACGATGCCAGGATAAAAGCTTTTAAAGCCACGTCAGTCTTGGATGTTTACTGAAGCATTGTAACAATGGGTGGAGCTCAGGTGAGAGGCAATGTTTACCTCTGTATTTCTCATATTATATTACAGAAAATGGTGTAATTAACGTCCTATTAAACAAATGCTATAAAATATTTAATACAGTAAACTACAACAACCACTCAACTAGTCATTCAGATTTTGTTAAATAGCAATGCAAGTGAATATTGGCCCTGAAATTCATTTAATAGCTGTATAGAGCCAAGTCCTTAATTATAACTCATGAAACTCCTAGTTTAATTGAATATTTACATTTTTGAAGTAAAAAATAAAAAATTTTACTCCGCTCTATATTGTGTCATATATGTTATTATGAAAAATAAAGGATACTCAATAAAAAAGGTACGAAAATATGAAAATATTGCACGTCGATTAGACTAAAACAATTAAATTATTAAAACCATTTAAATCTGAATAAAAGGAAATGTTTTCAAATATGAAGGTTAGGTTAGCACTTGGATACTGCTATGGGATATAATTATTAGATAGTTGTGATTGTATTAAATTGTATAATGCATTTTTTAATTACATAATTGGTTAAAATTCTTTAAAACATTTGTATATTTTATTTTAATTTTACATCTGTTTATAAGAAATGTTAAACTTTACCATCTTATATTTTATGTTTCTAAAAAAGAGATCATCTTATATTTAGTGTTTTAAGAAACATTACATTTATATTGTAATTACTTGCAAAATTATAAAATCGTCAAATATTTTTACCAGTAGTATTACAAAGAAAACTTACCCTATTAGAGGAGAAATTAATTGCAAAAGTAAAAATGTAATTTATCAATTAACATGTAAAAATTGTGCAATGGATACATATAATTGGCCCACAGCCAATTTTGGATTGACAACAAATCCATTGCACATAAGAATGAATAATCATCGTTGTTCGTCTAAAAAACAGGATGAAAAATCGGTTTCACAACACGCATTAGGCCACCAACAAAATTTTGAACAATGTTATTCACTGAAGGTTATTTGCAAAGTACCCGAAGATGGAAACAAAATTGACTTAGAAAATTTAGAACAGGCACATCAGTTAATATTAAAATCAAAAGTACCCTTTGGTCTGAATAAAAGATGAAATGATAAATTGTTTTTATTATGTATTATTTTTTCTAAATTATTTTTCTAAATTCTTTCTCTGTTCATGATATTATTTATTTCTCTTTGGTGTTAATCACATGTTCAAAAATTCCTGTTTATTTATTTATGTCAATTTTTATTTATTTACTTTTGTTAATTTTGTTGCTGTGTTGTTATTTTTCTATTATACCTTATTATATATACCTTTTTGAAAACAGCAAAGCCGAAATATTAAAGGAACTTTATATCAAGAAGTCTACTAATAAATGATATAATAGGGCAATTCTGCTTTTATACACCCGAAGTGAATATATATATATATATATCCCAACCTTTTTACCTTAAACTGTCTGAAGCCTTATCTGAAAGTAAAATAACTTCGTCATTTACGTTTTATGCAAAGGCGAGGACAATATGTAAAGGTTTCAATTTCACTACAGCCTTTGAAACAGTAGCAGTTGCTTTTAAACTTGCCAAGAATTTGGCGAACAGCAACATTACATTTAATCTTTGCGACATTTGTTCCACACGAATTCACTTCTATTGGACATACATTTGCTGCATTTTGGCACTTATTTATATACAACAATACCTTTTCTTTTTACAGGTAAAATAACCACTTCCAGACTAATATATAATTGTTATAAATGGTCTGAATTATTGTACTCTGTACACTATTCAATGAAGAACGGTTGTCAGTAATCTTAGCATATGTAAACAAGTAATTCAGTTTTTCTTTATTTAAATTTCTAACCAAACCAAGCTGCTCATTTGCACTAGTTAGTTTACTACACATACTAAAATAATGGTTGCCATGTTTGCCAGAATTATTCCTAAACCTCAAAAACTGTAAGGTGCATATATCCTAGCCGTAGGTTTATATAAAGGCAAGGCATATATTTCACTGTACCTTGACATTGCCAGCTAATTATGGGTATAGTGAAAAATATATATTGCCTACACCGTACAGTGTATACCGACAGCATATTTTTGCGATGTTAAAATAAATAACACACTCAGAATGTGGAAGTTAAATTTGATAAATCATTCATTGTTTAAACCATTTTTTTTTCAAAATAAGCAACAAAAATTAAAACTAGGACTAATATTACAAACCAACAACGTGGTTCGACAGGGGAAGCCAACCCACACGTTCTGCGTACTACAGCTTTGTCTCTTGTTTACTCGGCTCTTACATATTGTGCTCCCGTCTGTCAAGAAAGAGATTTGTGTACAACTGAATAGCTTCAAGAGATCGATCAGTGGCACTCTATTAGCAATTTCCTTTTATTTAAATCCATCGCCGAGAAACACTCTTCAGAGAAGGTAAAATTACCACTTCCACTCCTGACATGCACATCTTGCGGAATCTGCCTCGAGCTGAAACTCGAATACGGTCTCGTAAACCACCCCTACTTACAGTTTCCTAGTTGTTCTCAGAATTTTTTTCACCAAACGCGATCTGGGCTCTGTCTTTATATTTGGTCAAAGGACGGAATAAGATTCTGATTTCCGATGCAATGACTAGATTGGGTAGATCGGATTAGATCCTTTTGAAGCAAATTAGAACTTGAGTGGGCAGATGCAATGGATTGTAATCCGAATTAAAATGACTCTTGATCTGTCATTTATGAAGTATATTCTCGGATAACAAGTCAAAAACCAAATATATTTATAGCAATCCTAGAACTATTTATTGATTTTAATATTTTAGATGTCCTACACTGCCAAAATTAATACAGATATGCATCGCACATCAACAAAAAAATACTTTGTGCACATCAATGAGCCAACATAGCTTAAATATTGTTGTGGTTTATAGAAATATTTATTTATAATTTTTAACATCCCGAAGTCGTATAAAAATAAAATTAGTAAATAAAATTAGTAGTAGTAAGTAGCTTTTCAGTGACTTAAAAATAAAATAAAACATTTTTATGAGTATCAATTACTCATAGGCCATGAAATAATGTTCCAGTCCTACAAGAAGTATAGTTTTGTTTTTTGACTTTCCTCTATCCAAGAAAGATGTAATTTGAATCACATGCACATCATCACTTAAATAAAATAGACGACAAGATTTTTTATATTGATTAACTACCAATATAAGCTCAAATAGATTTACAACCCCTACAAAAACTATACTTTTGTTTTACATCATCCGATGGTCCAAAAAGATGAAATTTTAAACACCTTTGTACAGTATTATGCTGTAAACATACCAACTGCAGCGTAAATAACGTATTAGTTGTTTTTTTAACTATCTAGACTTTCCAAACCAACATGTATACTTTCCAGATTGGGACAGCAAAGCAAACGCTACCAGAGTAACGAGGGTAAAAGACCGAAAGAAGGTCAAAGGGTCTAATATATACACTTTTTGATCTTTAATTTATAGTACTATTAAACAGCAAACATTTGAACATTAATACCATTTATTACGGTCGCTGAATAGAAATATGCTAACAGTCATTGCCGATCGAAAGGATCAACATCATTACCCCACTTCCAGCTGACGTTTAGCAGAAAAACAACACAGTTGGAATGTTTGATGAGTAACTTAACTGATTGTTGCTGTAACTTGTGCCTACTGCGTGTTCAATTAACGAGCTTTGCTCACTTGCGTACTATGAAACTAGATTTTCTGAGATTCAAGATTTGATTTAAAGACCTAATATATTTCCACTGTAACAATCATAAAAAATTAATTCAATTTTTTTTAAATTCACATCTCTAAACTCATCCAAAGCACTTTGGAGTTATTGTAAAGTGTACGTAGGAAAAAATATGTTTTGTTTTAAACACGAGCATATAATTGAATATACTAATAATATTTGGATAGGAATCAACTTTACCTTTTACATGATGCAAGTGACTAAAACATATATTTATTGTAGTTTTGGGTTATTAATAAGACTTTGACTGATATAAACGTAGCTTACTGCTATGACTACTGTCACAGTGAAAGTGTTAAATAAAAATTGATGGCTGCTAAGAGGAAAAACTCATCTTGGGCCACCGCCAACTTGTCCTAGGCGCACTATTTTGTTGGCTTCACGTCGTGTTTACCTATTCTACGTCTATGTTTTGTAATCTTTGAACGAGACCATGAAGAGCCATTGTAAATCTTCATCACCCGGGACTAGCCAGAAAGTGCTATCGTTTATCATATTAATATGGCACTTATACGCCTTTGGAGTTAAGTATCTTAAAGTGTGCTTATAAAATTCATCATTTGATTCATTTGAACTCATATGGAACTTTAAGTTGCTAATAACTGTGGAATATATCAAGGAAAGCCGAGTGGAAAGACGATAAATGTTTCTTTTATAGATTCATAGTAATGAAAATACTTAATCATAATATACGTTATTAACGCCGTTTTATTATATAAAAACAACTCCAGACAGTTGACTCTAGCTGGAGTTACTGTCAATGATAAATCTATAAAGAAGCTGATCATGATACACACATCAAATTTGTTTAATATAACTTTAAGTTTATAGTCATGTGGCTGAAATTCATTCAACCACAAGATATATACATTGATTTTTGCTCCGGGCCTTCAACTACTTCAGGACTAGAATACATTTTTGAACTTTGTAAATTTGTTGGAGGATTACAATATTAAAAGACTATCTAATTGGAAAAGTGTTGAATTATTCTAACATTTAGAATTAATTGTATTTTGCTAAGCTTGTCGGTTTATTAAATAAAAGTATAAAATGGCTACAGCTCTACTTACTAAAAATTTGAAATATTGAAGGAATAGAACCAGAAGTGACAGTATAATGTATTGTCATAATTTTGCTTTTATTCGGGTAAATATACAGTGAATTTGTGAGTGAAGTTAATACAATTTCATACTATAGTGAAAGATACCTCAAAATGGCCTATTTAACAGACATATGGCATTTCCTCGTAACTCTATTTGCCGTCCCAAAAGTAACCCTCGAATTAAATACTTTAGTATATTCTTTTTAATTTCATCTCTTAAAGTATTTTTTTACTTCATTACACTACTACATTTCGTCGATTAGATTTGGTCTCGAGATTAAATTCATTTCTCTTTCAAATCTACTGATTACTTTCATATCTAACACACCATTTGGCTAAGTGTTAACGAAGCATTACGACCCGTACGATTCTTGAACGTGAACATGAAATTTGGGAAACTTATCTCCGAAAACAAAGAATACCTACAAAGATTCTAGTACTATTTTATAATATCCACGAATTCGGCCATCACCCCACTTAGGAGCCTGGTTTTTAGCCCACAGCGAGTCAAATATGAGTCATTATGTCTACGGTCACATAATATATATTTTAATTTTCTAGGAAAAAATAAACCACACAAAGCCGAGTTTGGTCTGAGAAACTGGCTAGGTATCCTTCAGGTACATTACGACCTAATAACTTATAATAACTAATAACAGAGATACTTTTATATCACAATAAGACCTTATATGACCTATAATACGCACCCGTTCTCAAATTTTTAAAATGCGAAAGATACGAACCACTTTCAAACAGGTAAGCCAAATATTCCCCAGCCATGTACTTGGCGTAAGGCCACCGAAGTCTGCCAAGTACTGTAGGATCAGATACCGTGTACATATATCAAACAAATTATTTTAAGAATTAAAAAATGTGATGCATATATTTTAAAAAATTCGAGATAAACTACCCGACACTTACCAAGTTATCAATCAAGTACTTATATTACATGGATAACATAATGCTAAATTTCATTCACAATTACTTATAGTGGTAATTTGTTTTATACTTATGTTTATATAACACCTAGCTCTAATATTGAGAACTTTACCTGTAAAAGAGCATTTATTATTATTACTAATTATTAATTTTAATAAACAGAACATTAAGTGATTTATAAATATGAAATAAATTATAGTAAATTGATAATAGGTTATCTACGTAGTCTTTTTACTGTGTAATGTCAACTGAAAAAGATCAAGAAACCAAAACATTAGTTATTAATATTCAGGTAACCTGGTGACCTAATGGTCAATAGTTTATTGTGGGTTGTAAACCACTTAGACATTCATTAGTTTATACTGGTCGTAAGTTTTTTAGGTTTGGTTTAGTTTAAGATTAAGGTTGTGACATATTATGAGCAAGGGTTTCTGTGAGAGGATTTAATAATAGGTTAGATTGGCAGTACAATACCCTCAAATGATTTTTTAATTAAAATGTAAAATGTAAAATTTTAATTAACAATTCATTGCGTCAACCGACATATTAAGCACAAATTTTAATACCTTAATACTTTGAAGACATATTTAACATTAAATTAGTCATTACAATTTATTTTTAATTTAATTCATCATAACATTTACTAGTAATTTTGTAGTGTTGCAATAATTATGAGTTCATGGACTAACGTGAGAAACTTTCTTTTAAAATAGCTAAACATTTACATGAATTTACATTTTCAAAATTGTGAAAATTTAAATAGATATGGAATTGTAAATGATTAATGAAACCTGATATATACTAAGTTCCTAAAATTACTTACATTTTAATCCACTTCACACTTATTACGCCTAGAGATATTTTTCCGCACACGAACACAAGCACTAGCACTCCCGAACGTCACTTTTCGAATTCTCGTCCTCGACTTCCTTCTCTCCTCCTTGTTCTTCAGTTTTAATGTTGTTCTCCCGCCAGGTCATTGACCACGCCTCTGCCAAATCTCTCCATCATAATTGGTGAGTAACAATTTTTCATATCAGCATGGCTGTCCCTTGCATCGTCGCACGGTTTTTCATAAATAAGCATTTCCGCTGCTTGAACAAGCATTTCCTGTTTGTTCATCATCGGTGTCTCGGCGGATGTGCGTATTCACTTACATCGTGAGGATGTTTGTATCGAATTGTAATACAAACAATTCGTATTGTTCATTGTTCGTATCCTTCCTTTCCAGCAACTATCTGTACATTGATTCTATGAATTTATTTTACTAATAATTACGTATCTCTTACATGGTTAATTGACAAAACTCAGTCCACACTCTGGCAGAGGTGTGATTGGCGTTCTCTAATCGATTTCTAACAACGCCCTTCATAACTATGCACACAGACCTGTAGACAAGAGAGTGCCGTAATCATACTTGGTTATCCCAGTTATCCCTAGTGCCTCACCTCCAAGTAACTGTATTAGACCATTAGAGGTACAATTGCTTATTGTGATTTTTATATTTCTATGTCTCCGCGTAAAACCGATAACATCCGATTAACATCATGTAGGACAAAATCAACTATTGAAACAAAGATATACAAATTTATATTAATCAAATATAAGACTGAGTTGTCTTAATAAATAAATTTTTGGAATAATTCCTTCATTCTCCAAAAAGATCTTGATTAAACGGAAGGCCCCTAGTACAATTTTGTAATTTATATAAGTAACCTGATATAAATACTTTGTTCCGAATAATCACCTAAATTATTCGGAAAGAAACATTTTTTGCATTCACTGTTCAATATTAAACATATAGCTTTCACTCATTTTAGCCCATTTTTTAAAATTAACTACCAAGAACAATTATATCGCCAAGAACTAAAGTTACTCATTTGTATCAGTTCTATTCCTCCTGTACTATTAAGCTGGTAAAGCACCTGCTAATTATTAAATTATATAGAAGACAGCAATTTAGAAATATTGAGGTAAAGAGGATCTTCACCAAGGAGTATAAGGACTTTGATTACGAAAAGTGCGTGCGAAGCCTTGGTTAAAAGCTAGTATATAAATAGACAAAATATCATATACATTTTGGTAATTTCTCAAGGTATATGTGGAGAGTTAGAGAGAAAGAAATTGATTTTTTCCAGCGTTTCCAGTACCACGCTTTGCTAATGCTCAACCTATTTAACTTATATAAGTTACAAATTTGTATTTAGAATGATTTAGGGCATCTGCCTTAAGACTTGTTATTCATCCACATCGTTATTATTTTTCCATATGCACCTCGAAATTATTGATATTTTGGTTTTATGCTCTGTTCAAATAGTTACTCTAAATTAGTAAAAGTTACATATTACGGTCCTATCCAAAGGTAGTTTAAAAATATTTTCATTATTTTACGTGATTTTGGTTATTTTATTACATTCATATTATAATATAGTTTCATTTCACAACTTTTCTATTATATCATGCCAGTTATTTGATCTGTCATAGCTGATAGAATATTGATTTTTTTAAACTAGCTGCTGTGAACAAAGCTCGTGTATACATTACCTGGAGCAACAAAGTTCTACTCGCCACATAACGATGAGCTTGTGAGGCCGCAGGTTAACTTTTAACAAAACCTAAATAATGAAACAACAGTGAAACTATAATTAGAAATATAAGAATTGTAGATCAACATTCTCAAACAGATTTTGGAATTAACGCTGGATATATTCGCAGGAAAAATTATCAAATATGTAATCATAATGGAATCAGTATTTATTAAATAAATGTTTTAATTTTAACCGGCTCAATTTATCATTAATATTTCGAAAGGGTTTTACATTTTATACAAGAAATTATTGACGTCGTTCTCCATCTATGACTAAACTTTTCGTAAATCATAGATTTAAAAATTACGATTTGGTTTCTTAAGTAAAATATTATATCATCTTGTAAAATATTGACAATGAAGTTTGTGTAAAGTATTTCTATGTCTGTAGAAAGCACAACATTACAATTCTGTTCTAAAACTGAATTGCAATTTTACTAAGTTGATTTATTATACATATTTTGACTTTTAGCTACCATGTAAATGTAATAAAACATTTAGGAACACATATATACATATGTATTTGTGTGTGTGTGTGTTTATTCCTAAATGTCTTATTTAATTCACGTGAATTACTGGATCAAAGGCACGTAAAAGTTACACAATACCACTATTTCTTGTTGAAGTCTATTCAATATATACTTTTAGAAATTTATGTATACAGCTTAGAGTTATTTATAATTTAAAATTTATTTAAAACCAACAAAATATTTTATTTAGTTTTTATTTTAAATAATTTTGTTCGAGTACTTTTGACTTTCCATATAACAGTAAACAGTATTACTATATAGGCTGTGTTCCTTCGTTTTAACATTAAAGTACACGAATGGCACACAGAGCCATTAAAATTATTTTGAGAATGACCAAAAAAGTCAGTAGGATGAAACCACACCTGCGAATATCGAATTTTATTTAAAACTAAAGGCAGTTGTGATAAAAATCTAAAACATAGCATTAATATCTAAACCTTATCCAATGTATCCATTGGATAGACAACTAAAACATTCACTCACAACATAAATAAATACTAATTATTTTACATTTACAATCATTATTTTAATCTACTTGAACATTGAATAATATGATGACAATATGGATATGTGTGCAGGATAATTTGGTGGATTAAGTCAGTAATTGGCTTCGTTCATACACTAGACTGCACTAATTGATCAAAACTCATTCTGTTAATCTACAAAGCCATTTGACGTAATTAAGTTCAGCTCTACAATCTGTCAAAAGCTCTTTGAATCCACTCTTACTCGGTTAAAAATTAAGAGTGATTTCCTTTGTAATCAAACTGTGACATGTTCGTTGTTACTTTACACTCATTGTTAAAAATTTAATTTTAAATTGATGTATAACCTCTGGTGCTTGATAAAAGTGAGAGGTTTGTCTCCTTACATTCAAGCATTAATAAAACAGTCGTATCATTTTAACCGTGTATCAAATAAAAGAATGCACTTGATTAGAACGAACCCATTATAAATTAAGTGATTTCTACAATTTTAGAGGGTAAACACCTTAGGTACACTGTCTACACTTTGAAAAATGTGAATATTTAAACACGCATATCACTTCCAGTTCCATAATAATAGGTTTAAACGCCCTTTTCACGTTCAGGAAAACTGATTACCGGTCATAAATTCTGAAGCGGCTACATACAAAGATATCACTTACGAGAAAAAAAACTCAAAACGCCACTTTACACTTTTTGTGTCACAGCGTGATCTTGCAGGATTCGTTATACTAAATTAATTACATAATGTGATAACCACCCCGAGTATAACACCTGTTACCAATTAATATAACCTCTACAATTTTAATAAAGCTCGATTTTATTATTGCTCGATTTCAGGCGCGCTAGAGAGAGGTTATTTAGACAAAATTCGCTATTTCAAACTTAAATTGTTCTTTAGTGTTTTTGGAAAATATGCACATTTATTCAGATACAGTGTTGTGGAATACTATATTCTTCGGACAACCTCAAGTACTCTAAAACGCGTACTAATTAAAACGTTATGGTGATATGTATAAATAACTATTATTAATAGTTTGGGTAATCTAATTATGCACTATAAAGGTATAGCAATTAATGAAATTTTAATTTTTATATTTCAAACTGCTGAGGTAAGTTAAAGGTTGAAAATTGAAAGAGTGTAATATTTTTTTAGATATAATAATAAATATAAATAGGTCTTGAATTTTTTAAACTTTATATTTACTGAGGTAGAAAGATTCTTCAGAAATTAGACAAAAAAGGACTTAAAAAAAAGTTGTTTTGCTTATTGCTTATTCTCTAGTTCAAACCCCTGGATAGGTAAATGTTGCAAGCTATAGCATTGTAACCATTATATTCCCAAGATTTATATTCAGAGCCCGTTATAAGAAGTAGTCACTTCTGTCGGTCAGTCCCCGACTGCTTTTCCATTTTGTTCTACTACAATAGAATCATTTAAAACCTATCATTTACTCTATGGTAAATAGCGCCTTTATGTTTCACTGAATACTCCCATTTCAAATTTATATTTGGACACTTCAAGGAACTTAAAGTTCTTTGTATTATATTGCAAATTATAAATTTGGCCGTGTTCCATTGCAAGCAGGCATGCCAGAGTTTGTACACGCGTACACATACTACGACATGCATTACACGGTTTGTATGGCTAAGTGAACAATTATACACTGCAGCTACCCAAAACATGGGATTGTGTTTACAAGCCAATGTCAATGGAACATTTTAGCTCGCCAAACACAGCAACAAACTGTCTATTGTTTTATCATGTTCTATGAGTGGAGTGTACAGGTTCTGCCTAGTGTGTACATGTGATAAACAACTGTAGGTTTATAAAAGCAAGTCTTGGCTACCGACATGAAAATGTGTTGTAATTGATTACAGATTTTAAGTTATATAGTCGCTAACACTTGTGTTACACCATTCCTTCAATATTGGGCTATATCCGTTATAAACAATCAGCAGTAAACCTAGACTTACAATATATTAAGTATTTGGCTGAGCATTAACGAAGCCTATCACACTTATATTGCTAATAAAATTTCATTTATTTCTGTCTCTACGTTTATCCTTCCGCTCCAAATCTCCTCGTGTAGACATACAGATACAACTGAAGTTTTTCCAGCCCCCCGAGTAATGGGTTTCGCTAAAATCCAGCCAAACATAATAATTATTGTATCACCGTGAAAGTACCATTTCCACTTATTTATTAAATTGACATGTATTAATTAAATTATCAGAGTGTGTACTGATCCGAGGATAATTATTTAAAATTTGGTTTTAAAACTAACTACAAGAAAATATGTATTAATGATCAGATACTGTAAGATGTTAACTATGTAAATTTTACCGAATTAATTTATCAAACATTCTCATATTACTGTAGTGGAATATAAACTGTGCAACGGTAATAAGTCAACCCTATTATAAATAAAAATTAAAGTTACATTTGCAGAAAATTACCAGAGCAATGAGATTAGACACGCTCATGACCGCGACACACCGTCTACATGCCCGAACTCCGCCTGCCTATATACACAGTCCACTCAGTCGTGAACAGTTCTGTACACAGACTCATTGAGCCAAGTCTCAGTCAGACAAACAATGTCGTGCTCCAACAATAGCGCATTGGCCATTCAGTTTAGGCTTTAACCCCTTACATTATAACAATATATGAAACTTCTAGTGTCAATTCTTAGAATCTAAATAACTGTAACCATTACGTATTCAGTGTATAGAACAATTAGCCTATTTAAACATTAAAATAAGAAGTGCAAAGCAAGAATAACTGCGTGATATTTTTATTACTTTTCCGTAACAGAGACAAATGCAAAATATTTATTCTATAACATTGACAGTAACACATTCTTTGTATTTCATTCTTTTTTATACTGGCAACTAGGTGGGAATTATATTTTTTTCTCATCTCTTTGACCGTGTTTTCGTCTAGGGCAATCAAAACTCTGTTCAAATAATACTTGGAGGGTTCTCGTCACCTTTTGATCATTCGTGTAGAAAAAATTAATACCATACACTAAACATCGTAATATGAAAAATGAAGTATCTTGCTTATTAGTAAAGATTATAATAATAATTCCAATTAAGTGTTTATTTCCTCTGAATATCATTATTAAACAACGGTCTTGATATTCTACTACGTGAGTTAAAGTCCAATTTATTCATTTATAACTCATGAATATAAATAAGCTATTATTAAATGTTAATTGTGAAAATGTGCAGCTGATCTTGTATTTACACAATCCCGGATTCCACGAAGTGTTTATCAGTCGGAATCTAGAACGTGTTTTATTCAAGTTCCGTGACGATTGAAGTGCCAATATTTGCAATAAGGTTAAGAATAATTAATTTCCTAAATTTTTAATTTTAATACGAATATATTAAAATGTGAACCAATAAATTGTCGTCATACCGTCATATTCCTAGAAACACACCATCTAAAATTTAAATACATCTCATATTTCATGGTACTAAGAGATTAAATATACTATTATTCAACTGCGACAGTAAAAGTGCTCTAAATGTGGTAAAATATATCTAGGTCGTAGAAGTTACACTTCGGAAGTCACAGAGATTAAACGAATTTCCATGAACAAAAAAAATAAAAAGTCTATTACACAGAAAGCTGTCGGTGGCGGGCCTTGCTGTATAAACCATTGTTTTATATTTACAAAGCTGTGGAGTAATTTGAGTAATTGCTTGTGCAACGTTGGTCTACTCGCAACTGCTTTAATTACTTCTCCACACAGTTGGTGAGTTTAGTGCTAATATTATTGGGTGTATACTTTTTGTTTTACATAAATTTTTGCTTAAACAATGCAATTTAATAAGTATATGTATTTGCGTTACGTGTATAGATCTTGCATTGTACAGGAAACGTAAGATTAGTTTTAATTTAGAGGTACAAACATTTTTCTGTGCTAAGAATTACTAGTAACTACAGCTTCATGCACTTGCAACTTTTCGTGTGAAAAACCTCAAATTAAATACCAAAATTTAACTACAAAATAAAATAAACTACCGTTTTATTATTTTGAAAGTGTTTCATATAAACTATCAATGTTAACTCTGATATCAAAGTGTAGGGACAGGTAGCTTTTATACTTAGTTCTGAGAACTTCTTCGACCTAAGTGTTTAAACAAAGTTTCTCAAGAAAGTGTGTTATATAAACTATCAATGTTAACTCTGATACCAAAGTGTAGGGACAGGTAGCTTTTATACTTAGTTCTGAGAACTTCTTCGACCTAAGTGTTTAAACAAAGTTTCTCAAGAAAGTGTGTTATATAAACTATCAATGTTAACTCTGATATCAAAGTGTAGGGACAGGTAGCTTTTATACTTAGTTCTGAGAACTTCTTCGACCTAAGTGTTTAAACAAAGTTTCTCAAGAAAGTGTGTTATATAAACTATCAATGTTAACTCTGATACCAAAGTGTAGGGACAGGTAGCTTTTATACTTAGTTCTGAGAACTTCTTCGACCTAAGTGTTTAAACAAAGTTTCTCAAGAAAGTGTGTTATATAAACTATCAATGTTAACTCTGATACCAAAGTGTAGGGACAGGTAGCTTTTATACTTAGTTCTGAGAACTTCTTCGACCTAAGTGTTTAAACAAAGTTTCTCAAGAAAGTGTGTTATATAAACTATCAATGTTAACTCTGATATCAAAGTGTAGGGACAGGTAGCTTTTATACTTAGTTCTGAGAACTTCTTCGACCTAAGTGTTTAAACAAAGTTTCTCAAGAAAGTGTGTTATATAAACTATCAATGTTAACTCTGATACCAAAGTGTAGGGACAGGTAGCTTTTATACTTAGTTCTGAGAACTTCTTCGACCTAAGTGTTTAAACAAAGTTTCTCAAGAAAGTGTGTTATATAAACTATCAATGTTAACTCTGATATCAAAGTGTAGGGACAGGTAGCTTTTATACTTAGTTCTGAGAACTTCTTCGACCTAAGTGTTTAAACAAAGTTTCTCAAGAAAGTGTGTTATATAAACTATCAATGTTAACTCTGATACCAAAGTGTAGGGACAGGTAGCTTTTATACTTAGTTCTGAGAACTTCTTCGACCTAAGTGTTTAAACAAAGTTTCTCAAGAAAGTGTGTTATATAAACTATCAATGTTAACTCTGATACCAAAGTGTAGGGACAGGTAGCTTTTATACTTAGTTCTGAGAACTTCTTCGACCTAAGTGTTTAAACAAAGTTTCTCAAGAAAGTGTGTTATATAAACTATCAATGTTAACTCTGATACCAAAGTGTAGGGACAGGTAGCTTTTATACTTAGTTCTGAGAACTTCTTCGACCTAAGTGTTTAAACAAAGTTTCTCAAGAAAGTGTGTTATATAAACTATCAATGTTAACTCTGATATCAAAGTGTAGGGACAGGTAGCTTTTATACTTAGTTCTGAGAACTTCTTCGACCTAAGTGTTTAAACAAAGTTTCTCAAGAAAGTGTGTTATATAAACTATCAATGTTAACTCTGATACCAAAGTGTAGGGACAGGTAGCTTTTATACTTAGTTCTGAGAACTTCTTCGACCTAAGTGTTTAAACAAAGTTTCTCAAGAAAGTTCAACTTGTCGAAGGCTTTTCATTGTGTAAATACACAACCCTAACTAATTAATTACGGTTGAATAAACAATACAAAAGTCTGTAATAAGGTTATCATTATCTATATATTATTATAAGAGAAACATATTCAACAAATATGCAGTTGAAAGATATTTGATGTATTAATTTAGTTTTCTCTTTCTTCATAATATTTGATTTTTTTAGTATTTTAAATAATAATAATAATAATGTTGTCTTTATTTTCATCAAGCGTTTCTCAGTTACATACAGAACAACTGCTTTTCAGAACAACTATCGTCAAATACAACATATACATGAAAATTAAATACAAATAAATAAAGAAAATCTATACATTAAGCAAATTCTGCCTCATCTTATTCTTAAATGTAGCTATTGAACATTGTTTCACGTTTGGTGGGAGATCGTTGTACAATTTCGGGCCGAAATAAGAGAAGCTACTCCTTTCCAACTCCAGCCTAACTTTGGGAAAGTGAAGAAGATTCCCATGGCGGGTTCTGCGCTGAGAGACCTCATCCCGAAACGAGAGCTTCTCGCTAAGGTACTGAGGCTCCTGATTAACAAGAGCTTTGTGGACCATGCAACACGTCATGACCCTGCAGACGGTCTCTACCGACATCATCCCAGCGGCATCTCTGTAAGGAGAGACATGCTCAAATCGTTTCAAATTAAAAATGAAACGGATAGCAGAGTTTTGCAACTTTTGAATGCGATGCATGTCTTCTCCAGAATGCTATTCCCGTAGGCTGGAAAACAATAGGCAAAAGCGGACAGGACTAGTGACTGCATGATACGTAGTTTCGCAGACTCAGGTAAAAGATCTCTAAATCTGTAGAGTCCCCTCAGTCTACCGAGTGCTCGTTGACAGGCATGCGTGACATGGTCAGAGAACGTGAGGCCGCTGTCCAGCACAACGCCAAGAGTTCTCGCCCTATCAAATACAGCCAAACTCTGGCCATCGAGCCTCACCATCACTCCTCTTTCACTGAGGGACTGCACAATGTTGTGTGGCGCCGTATGCAACACAGTGCACTTGCCTATGTTTAGTTTCAGCCCATTCGCCATTGACCACCCCAATATTTTTTCAAGGTCGAAATTGATCATATCAATGGCTGACACCATCTGCGATGGCTCATAAGACAAGTGCAGCTGCGAGTCGTCAGCATACAAATGAACTGTGCAATTTTGCACACAGCTTGGCATATCGGCTGTGTACATATTGAACAGAATAGGCCCTAGGCAACTACCTTGAGGAATGCCTCGATACTTCACAAGCGGGGTTGATGTTTCACTCCCTAAACGCGTCACCTGCAGCCTGGAGTCTAAGTATGACCTTATCCAATTGACTACGCTCAAGTCAAAGCCATAATAGCTCACCTTCGCTAAAAGCATTTATGCTCCATTGAATCAAAGGCCTTAGAATAATCTAACATAACAATGGAGTTATCCTTCTTAACGTTATATTAGGAGTATTTTAATCTAAACCAATAGGAGGAGGAAACCTCCTGGCATTAGACACTCATTCATATTTTAATCAGAAACTACTAAGTTGCAGAATTCTACCGAGATTTATTGTTTTATTGCATCACAAACACTCACCGTTGTCTTAGTATTCAACAAATCGTATCTCTTTAAACCAATAGATTTCATTGATTTATACGACTGAAAATCATCTCTCATCAAGTTATTGCGAGTCGAATTATTTTAAACTTCGCTTAGCAACATACAAACAGTAATATATCCTATAAAAAAAATCAAAATCCTTTATTTGTATGCGAGCAGACCGATTACAGTATATTTATTGTTTAGACAGAAGCAATATTTAATTTTAACGTGATAATAAAATATTAAATGAACTCATCACTCATGAGATTGACAAAACCAGTAAACCGAGTAGCTAATATAAATTATTCTGTCATTTCGGAACTCAATTATTATGTCCTCGCATTTCGTTCGCTATGCAGCCTGAATAATATTATAACTTATAAGATATTACTTATAATAATAATTTTAGGTATTATTATGATGTAATCGCCAAACGTTACCTTTTTTATGGTGTTTATTGTATTGCCCTGTGGTGTAATGGTAGCACATTCACCCGGCAAGTGAGAGTCCCGGCGGAGCAAGTACTTTTTGCGATTCAATGTTTATTGAAATTATATATATATATATATATATATATATATATAATATATATATATATATATACAAATAGTATACATGCAATAAGCATTCAAAAACTTAGAGGTTCCACTTCAGTAATAAATATAATTATATCTTAGCTACGATTTATTCGTCTTAACAACAACATATTAACAAGCTCCCAAATTTAATATTAGTAATAGTATTTTTTATGTTAGACCTTAACCTCAAAAAACATTTAGGTTGTTCACTTTTGCTAGTCAAGTTTTGCTTTGACGTTACTCTACAGTAAGTGCAAATATGGTGATTATGAATATTCTCGTAGGGTAGATAGAGTTTAAATAATTTCCCAATTTCCCAAATACGTACTAAATTATAGACGTAACATCTACAAATACTTTAGTTAGCCTGTCCAATCTTAGGAGCTCAAAAAGGGGTCTTACAACCATTGAAGATGTTTAAATAAAACATTTGATGCCATCAAACATTACATTGATGTGTGTAACATATTTGGAATATAAAACTTTACCGATCTTAGTATATAAAGTTTGATATAGAGAGATATCAGAAAACATACATCACACCCACTTGTCAGTTGCGTGATCAGTTTGTATTGCACCAGGTAATATATTTTGATTGATATATATTACCTGTCTTAACCTTAAAGAAGCATGTCCAATATACCAACTCATTACTTCATAAATCTTGTATTTGTGTCAGGTCAAAAATACATTGTGTCTCATAAAATAAAAACTTAACATTATAAGATTTACGTTGTTTCTCGTGTTCATTAACTTTATTTATATCTGAGGGATAAGCTCGCCACACCACGTCTCAATATTCCCTGATTACGTGCAAAATTTCAAGTCGTTCGTTTCACTATTAAGAGTCCTGTGGGCAGACAGACAGGTAGGGTTGGTTTTTATTGTTATTTTAATCAAATACAGTAAAATTCCATCTTAAGTGTGTTTAATTAAAATGTAAGAAATATGTTTTAGGCTTTAGTCTACCTAGTATACTTAAATGTTGTTATTGAAATTCCTTTTTTAATAATTAAATATTGAAGAGAAATTCAAGGACTTTCAGGGTTACTTATAGAAAAACGGTTTACTCTTCGAGTCCAAGACTCTATCTTTAATCTGAAATATAAAATGGATCAAGAAATTACAATATATATCACTTATCTCGGGATTGTATGATTTTCATTTAAATATAATAAAATCATATTGTTTCTGTGTTTTTCAATGAAACTACGTGTGAAAACATTGGTGAAACTGCTAGTGTATTCATAGGTTAGTTCACGTATTTATTTATTCTGTGATTTTTTCGTTACCGTTACGAGTATGAATAACACTAATGTAAACATCCTCACTAAAACTCATCGAAACCCCATAGAATGGCATGTAAATAATAGAAATAATTGTTCTCTGTTTATAAATGAAGCTTGCAAAATTTCAAGTCCAACCGTAACCATCTAACACATAAAAAACTACCGAATCATATATTTTTCTATATATATATATATTTTTTTTAATAGTTTAGGATATAAAACTGTGTGTTCACATAACTAAAAAAGAATACTACCACTATTTTTTCAATACGAATATAGCCGTTCGTCTTTGACAACTTAGGATAGGAATTAAAAGTTGAATCTTTTCATATTCAAATGAGAACTCACATTTCTGTACAAAATGATTATATAGTACATAGCAAACCGCTGGTTCTTTTTCAACTGTGATATAAATAGTGTAGCGAAAAGATAATAAAGAAATTTCGGTGGTCGTTCGGTTTTTATTTACGAGTTTCTAGTAGTCAATACAAAAAAAGTAGTGTAATTACACAAATTTTGTATTTTATGCTAGCAATAAAATAAAAAAAAACACATTCTTCGAATCTTGAATTTCAGTAGGTGTCAAGAAATTATACAACAGAATTAGTTTCATTACTGATTTTTTTAAATATCTAACATTGATCTGCACCAGGATATATTACATTGCGGTAAAATGATCTTAACGTAACACCTCCGATGTTTTTCAAGGCTGAGTTAAACACCCACTTCTAATATAAGTGTGGCAAGAACAGACCAAATTCGGCCACAATGCTACTTTCCGCGAGCAGTGGCGATAAAGTATTAATTTCCCTCTACATTACAGTTATGAAACCTATAAATTCTTGTAAATATTAATATTAACTTATTTTAAATTAAATTATAAACGTAACGAAGTGCCATGTGCTAATGCCGCTTGTTGAAGTAACTCTTATTTTATTAATTAATATCTCGGCTTAAAACTAACCAGTTTCAGGTTTTTTTAAGTGGATTCGTGGTAAGGAGTTAAAGGCAGCATCATTTCTTGGCTTAAATTTTTGAAAATCACCATTACCATTTACCAGGGTTATGGTAGTCAAGATAGAGGGAAATATTATTTCTATGAAAATTATTTGAAAAATTTGCCTTGTCGTAAAGAAAGTCTTCAGGGTTTAGGACTCTGTTTAAAGGCTATCCACTTTTAATATTAGTCGGTTATTCGTCTCAGACAAGGTTCAGTTCATAATATCATCATGGTGTTATAATAAATGTATTTATAAGGTAAATATTTCTTTACTGGTGTACCGCCCTGTACTTTAGTACATGTTATTGGTGATAAAGCAAACAATTTCCACCTACAATTTGGATTAATTGATTTGGATTAACGATTGGATTAATTGTTGCCTGTAATTTTTAAATAAATTAATCTGAATAATTTATATCAGGGAATTGGGAATTACATTTGTCTCAAAAATACCTGAATGATCTGATTATTTTCTCATGATAATCCTCTGAGCACTAGCAAATCTTAACTTTCCACTGAATACCTTGAAAGCTATTTGAGTTTAAGAACTGGTTTTAAAGCATCATTCTGCATTATGCTTTTATTAAAATATATTACACAGGGGAACATCTCACTTTGTAATATATTTATTTGGGTCCAGAAAACAATTAATATCTTATAATAAATTTAAAACACATATTTTGTAAGATTAAAGTAAGTTATAGGCTTTAAATGTCGATGAAAAGAATAAGTTCAATGACAATAGATGTTCATTAAGTAGATATCTCTATTCTAGCTAGGATACTATCAAAGAGTCTTCTACTACATCCTGACAGAGGCAGTACAGGGTGACAGTAGGTCTCCTGACAATATTACAAATAATTTGTTTAACTGTTTGTGGTAGTAAGAAAAGGTAGCTTCTCAGAAGTAGGATGAATCATTTCCTGCAAGATCCGTGAACATAACGCCCCTCCTGAGAAATTCAGCGAGGCCACCAGTTACCGGATGTAGGAATATCTAATATAGTATACATTTAAAAACGAAGTACTTTTTTAATAACAGTATATAACATTTTTTAAGCGCCAGTCAAGTGATTGCCCTCCTGTAAGAGACTAAATATGGGATTCTAACTTCATTGACTTTGGAAGGGAGGTATGGATTTTGGGGGTTTTGAAAACTTTTAAAGATCAAATAATTTAAACAATAATTTAGATTTGTAGGTTTTTTTTCAAAACAAATGTAACAATATCTGTTACTTAACTCAGGAAAGTGAATTTTTATAAATCATGCTAGTCGAAAACGTTTAATTTGAAAATAATACTGTAACTATTTGACAGAATCTAAAACACTTAATAGAACCTTGCAATGAGTTTTGGGGTTTTGTCTATCGAAGTTATAAAATGTATTCATATACCACAGTGTGCCCCCAAACTATGTGTTGCTTTTATACAATTGAAAATGTTCTATGAGATAAAATATTAAAAGTAAGACATTAGTGCTAACGTGAAGTTAACTGATAGCTAACTGATAAATCATTTTAAATTTATTTAGAACACATAATAATCTAGTAAAGGAATAACAGAATATTTTAGTTGCTACTCAGCTGACTGGAATGTAATTAGTATTGTCACACTCGTAAATTGTGATTTATTCAATATTACTGTCAACATATTGTGTAAGGATTGGAAACTACGTGAATACTATTCCCCTGTCTAACAGTGAATCAAATATTGCCCCTGTCTAAACAATAACTTTAACGTACATGAACTCTTTTTAAACCATACTCTAAAACGCTAATGTGATCTAGAAGGAAATGATTCAATATATTTGTATATGTCAATTATAATTCATAATAAAGTTTTATTGAATAATAGAAAAATATTGGACGATTAAAATTTAAATAATCTAATTCTTCCTGTACATCTTTAAAAGAATTCTAATGATACTTTTATCAATGGCCCAAACTTAAAGATCGGGTAGGATTATAGAACATTATACCACTAGGGATGTTGGCGCCCTTAAAGGAACAACTAATACAGTACTTGCCGATCTAACTAGAGTGTTTATATAAGTATCTGTTGATAATAAATATACTGCTTAGACGAAACCCTTGTTGGGCCGGACTTTCCTAGTTAGTAATAACCCTTCCCATATAGTTCAGATTGTTACGAATCGAAACAAAATGTCTTAAGTACACCAACGCACTCGCACTCACGCATACACATCCTCAAACATAAGTAGGTAAAGTTTTTAAAACCTTCTAAAAACATTTTCTAGTCTAGTGGCCACGTATGAGTGTAAGAGCCGGCGACCAACAAAATGAACGTATCCAAGCACCACACGCTGCACATCTCATCTTAACTTACACCCGGCTTCTGTTACAGACCACTGTGAAGTGCAAACAAAACTCGTTACTGATTTGTAAGTACACGTCTTAGTGTGATGTAAAAAACTATATTTTTTTAATAAAATTAATGTAATACTATTATATCTCTCTACATTACAGTAAGTTTACTTACTGAAATGTTATTGCTAAAAACGAAACAATAAACATAAGAAAACCCAAGTTGCTGCTAATTAACGTGGAAGTGGACAGTGCACTAATTGGTTGTTTATTAAATAAAGGTCTGTATTGAATTATCTTTGGAGATGAGACTATGTAGGTTTCCACTTCTATGTCATTTTTTAATGTTTAGAAATAGATCATACATGTAAAACCTGTTCTGTAACACTATGTTATTTAAAAGTATAAATCAAAACTGTTTATAATTGTAATAACATAGTAAAATTTTCAGTAAATAACAGTAAATACAGAATACGGTTGTAAAATAATTTGAACTGTAAAACAAATAGTTGTAAAAGTGTTTTATACCTTAGAAAAAATTGTTATACTTATAAATATAAGGGTTTATTAGTTTATCATTAAAACAAAATATAACAGACAGTATTTTATAGTTTCTCAACTCGCTGTTTAGTTTATTTTTTGTATTAGTTACTTACTTTCATTAAGCCCATAATAGAGATAAAACATTTATTTTCTTATTTACTCATACATAGAAGATAATTCATAATAATATTAATACTTTTTCAGTGATAGTGTTATGCACCTGAAAAAACATTTTCTTTTGTTGTAGACATTGACACCTGGCTCATAGTAATATGTGTATGTATTTATTTCTTTCTATTTTTTCCTCTACTCTTTTCTACATGCATACATTTGATTCTTTTTTTCCCCTTTTATTGTAATAAATTATTCCTATGTAGTATATGTGTAAGTGCAGATGGATGTATAATTGATTGTATAATTACTGTTACTATTTATTATTGTTGCTATGCTATTATTGTTATTTTCTATATAGTCTATTTTATATGTTATTGTTATGTTGTAGCAATTTATTTTGGCATTGTTAATAATTTATAATGTGGATCATTTTCATTAGCTTATTGTTGGATATAAGAATATCTTATTGCTTTTTCCATGTACTAATGGTGTTACCGTAAATAAATAAATACTAATACATTGAATTGATACCTTTTCCATTTTCCTATCCTTAAATTACGAATTATAAATGACAAAGAATTAATCTAGTTTTTTTTTTATTTATATGCAGTGAAAAGTTTCTTATCACCTACAACTCAACCAATATTAAGTATTAGTGGCTCTTGGATTGTTTTTGAAAATAAAAATACACCACGTTGTCACAATGTAGAAGGTGTCGCGGTCAGGTCAAGAGCAGAGTCTGAGTAGCAGCTGTCTCACCTCATTATTCCTGATATGTTTCTGCTTGTAATGGATGTGGATATTAGTGTTAACTCGCTCACTTTTTAATCCTGCACCATTAATTTTATTCAATCACAGTGAATTGTATTTGTTATGACTTATTTCCAGAATATTCATTACGACATTCACAATTTAGTGTAATAATTGCAATTCTGCAATGATTGGAAATTTTAAACCATTATTTTTATTTTTAAACCTGATTTAATTTTGGTAATTTTTGAAAAATATCCTCATTTTATTAATGTAGAAGAGTTTTTAAAATTAAAATTTGTATTTTTTATGATAAGGTATCTGTAACATTTTTGGCCTAGGTATTCAACGAAAATCTAATGTACCGAAAAAATGAAACAAATAATTGTGTTAATATCATAGAGTGATGTTAATTCCTAATAGAGAAGTTATATTCAACTTTTGAACATTTAAACAAATTTTGCTGGGACTGAGTAAAAAACTGGAATGGTATCTGCTTTGTAAAAGTGCAAAATATGATCTAAAATAATGTTATTATGAAAAATAGTAGTATTAAAATAATCCGCTACACTCTAAAATATCTATATTGTTAAATATGGTGTAAACAAATCTTAATATTAGTGACATAGATAAGACTAGACTTAGAACATTATAGTTTATGAAAAATTATTCTAGTACTATTCTAAATTGTAACTACATCTTAGATTAGCCAAAAAGTTAATTTTACTCATGAATGATAATCACCTGTTAACGAATTTTACAAATGCTTGGCAAACAGTGTAGGGAACATTTTGATAGTTCGGGTGTGAAGTTTCAACAGTTATCACTTATAATTTGTATTTCTTTTAGTTTATTACCAAAAGTGCTAGGTTCATATAAGTACGACAATGATACGAGTCTGTTATTAGTACTATAATGTATTCTATCTCTAGGTTTTCGTCAAAATTTTACAATTTTTCACACAATTGTTCAACAGTAAGTTTGTTAACAATTTACTTTGTGAAAGAGGAACTCGTTAAAACTATATTGAGATTTGAATCTGACACAATTGTTTACTTTAAAAATGGCTCAAATACGTCCCCATACAGCCATTCGTATACGACAGGCTTGGTTGATTGGGTTAGGAAGAGCTTGATCATCTGCCTTATAGCCTGGCACCAAGTGACTACTACCTCTTTCCAGCGATGAAGACCGGGCTCGCAAACGCAGCCACTTTGATAGTGACGATAAACTCTACCTTGGCGTTAATCAGTATTTAAGATCTCAGGCTGCAGATTTCAACAAAGATAGAATCGAGAAATTTGAGTAACGTTATGATAAATGTCTTAATTTGAACGGGAATTACGAAGAAAAAAGCTGAAGAGTGTCGCTTTTAAATGTTTATAATGATGTTTTCCTATTTCAGTTGAATGCTTTTTATTTCAAAACTTTCTGGATAGTCCTCGTAACATTAAATACTGAAGAACGTTATTTTTATTAAATAAGAACATTTACACACGTGAGTCTTCTACAGCAAAGATTAACGTATGTATAACAAAATGTATATATGCTAAAAAAGAGCGTGTATTACATTTAATATTTTTGAAATTGCTGTCTCAACAGTGTTTTCAAAACTAAAACTAAAAATATTATCATGCCAACATTAAATAATTCAGTTTATTTTAAATTCTTTTGTACTTTTAATTTTAAATTTCTTTGCAAATGAATGATATGAGTAAAAATTTCAGGTTCGTCCTTGGGATGTTAATTCTTGGATCGTGTTTCTTATCCCTTCTTACCGTGATTATTACGCTGTAAACCCTCAGTGGATGAGATCAACGTGACTGTATAAATGCTCACACAAACAAATTTGTGTCACAAAAGTTACACTCCACAAATCGTGGAAACTGAACTTAATTAACTTAAACAAACAATAAAGCGTATTATACAGAAGCTGTTGTTAGCGAGACTCGCTGTATAAACCATTGTTCCGTGTTACAAAATTGTGTAGCAATCTGAGTAATTGCTTGTCGTGCGATGTTGGCCTGCTCGCAACAGCTTTAATTATTCCCCACACTGTTAATGTATCTAGTGATAATGTTACTGTCTATCAGTACTTGCTACAACACTGCATATCAACAACTTGCTGCATTTAAACCTAGCTTTAACTATGCCAGTCTTCAGGTAGGCGTGGGAAACATCCTGGCCCGGACTGAGAGTCACAATAGACCAATACTGTTACCATTTTTTTATATCGATGTAGAGGCAGCAGAAGTGGAGTTTCAAATCAAATTTAAAACCTCCATGTTAACTCATTTCAAAATTAAAGACTTTAAAATTCAGGTGGGACAATCATATAGATAAAGAAATCTGCTTTCGTCGTTAAATGGTGGAAGATACTGCGAAAAACGCTCGGCTAATTTAACATTTTAATGCCTAATTTAAAATATATAAATAAATTTTAAAGCCTAAACACTAGATTTCATAATCCAATACCTTTTTTGCACTTTCTTATACTTTCTTTATACAAGTACACATAGGCGAAATCATTTATGTCTTCAAAAACAAGCAAATAACTGAAACTTTATAATCCATTTACTGATTTTATATCATTTTTTCAAGGACTTTTTCTTACGCATATGTTACACTCATATAAGTATGTAAACATTTTTATTATGGAAAGTAGTAAATTGCGTACTGCACTCCTTCCATTCATTTCCATCCTATGTTCTAAATTTTAAGTTATAGGTCTTCGAAAAGTTAATTTTAAATTGATTAAATGTTTGTGCTTAAAATATTGACTAGATAATAGGTTGCTAGAACCTTCATGTTCCATTCGTCCTTTTTCTTCTTTTAAAGGCTACATAACACAGTGAAAAATAAAAGTTATGAAAATGACGTTGCATTGTAAACCAAAATATCTAAGTTTGTACTAAAGCAACAAATCTAATAAGGTGACTTTATCGTATGTGTTGGTAAGTTATATTTAAATTTCACATGATTAATCTATACAATAACCCCGCTTATACATTTGTGTATTAAGTGTTTTTTCTCGTTGCCAAGATGATTACCCATAAGACCACTAATTTATGAGAAATATAAATCAAGCCTCTAAAAATTCAGATGATAACCATATTTAATAGCAGTTTATGTTTTGTAGAGCGAGAATTACACTCAAATTTCATCCGTTTTACTGAAACTTTTGTGCGGACAGACGGATAGAAATTGTATTTTGTTTATCTGCAATTTCGCTTAGTGTTCAACCAATAACATTTATCCTCAAATACGACTAATTATGAGAGTATATTGCTAAATTTATATTTTTTGGTTAGAATAGTTAACACATATCGCAAACGTATAATATAGCCTTTGAATAAAAAATAAATAATGAAGCAACCTTAGGTGTTGTATCCCGATTGCAATCAATAAATTACATTAAATTAACATGCAATTAAATAATAGCTTTGCTGTAATACATTTTGTATACGATATGTCTATTAGACTAGCAATACAAAAATAGTATAAGACATTAGATAACAGCATTCAATATTAAAACATGAATAACTCTTATGAATCACAAATAAAATACTTTTTCAAGTTGTTATATAAAACTGAATGAAATTAAAACTTTTCATATTATGAAAAAGTTCAAATTTTACGATTTGCCTAATTAATGCAACTATAAAATTAAGTGTACTGCAAGCGTATTTTTGAAGCTGTTGAAATTGAAATAGAAACTACTAACGTTACTTTTGTTTGTAGTCAAAGTTTCGAGACAAGTAGCTTTAATTACTTACCAAAGTTTAAAGGCAGTTCCGGGAACTTGTTCAACTTAAGTGTTTAAATAAAGTTGTTCAACACAGGCTTACTTGTTGGAGGCTTTTAGGTTATTTACACAATCTCAATTGATTAATTACGGCCGACTAAATATCCAAAGTCCACATCAATTTTCTCACTTTATTTTATTAGGAAAGGGTGAATAAAATTTGTGTACATTTTTATTATTTAAAATCTTGTTAACTTTATATTTAAATTTAACCTGGTTTGACTTTACTATTTTATTATAAATATAGTATTCATGAAAACAATTTCCAAAACAAGTTTTGGAGTTTTTAGGGAAAACTGAAGTCAAACAGAGTTTACTTATTAACTACATCAAGTTTATGTACACGATTTTTCAAAAGACACATCCCAATATCGCTCATAGGCCATTTAGTTCAGTTCGAGCAAAACAAGTTTCTTTTTTCTAACTGATATCGTCCACTTTACAACGTGTACATAATATGGCGCACTTAAAAGATAGACAAAAATAAACATCAGTTTAAACACAATAATAAATAATCAGGGAATTCCCCCACAATAAGGGTAAAGATAACTTAAATAGATATATAACAACAAACTAACTATGTAGGGAATAAATAATAAAACTATATAAAACGTTAACAATACAAGAAACAATACATGAAGCAATTACAGAAAAAACTAAAAGAGAATCGAAATACCAATAGCAATAGAAATAACATGCATAAAATTAAGAATGTTAATAATGTAAACAACAATCCAACCTGCATAAGTGAACAATATTAATCAAAAGAATCAATGACAAAATGATAAAAGCAAAGTTAATGGAGGGATTGGTGCTGAAAATTATCCGACGCAGAGTTAAGTACCTAAGCCATTTCAATCTTGAATGAAATATGACACACACGAAAAACTGGTACCTGATATACAGGAGATGTAGAGGAGATGTAAATTCCAGATGCAGATTGCTTGTGATGTACATTAATTTTTTTGGAATAAAGGTGAGTTTATTAGATTATTGTATTCCGCTCAAAACTAGTTAAACTACGAATATTCTATAGTCTATAAAAGTAAATCATATAAAACATTCAGGCAGAGCGTTATCGTAGCCTGGAGGTCATTGAAAGATTTCATTTCTACCTTTTTGTATGTTTTTTATCCGTATATTTGTCCGCAAGGTATCTCGAATACAAACTGGCCCATAGACTTCAAATATTGCATGGAAAGAACTCCACTTCTTCATGTTAACATTAAGTCCGGTGTTGGGCGTTCTACACTATGGGATTTATCTGAGCGTTAGCGAATACTTTTACATGGATCCTTTGGGTAATAAGAATGACAACGAGAATTTAAATGGATGAATAAATATATATTTTTAAACAAAATTTGTAAAATCATTTGATATTTTAACAAGGTACTCTCTTACTTATCGAGTTAAAACAAAATAGATATGACTGCAGTCATTGGAAATCCTCACCATTACTAATATTCCAGTGTATCAGCTTTAGACCCTGCGGCGTTAAAAATGGATTCAGATACACCTAGAATCCACTATTGGATTGTATGGTGCACTTTTGGGTATATAAAATCTTCTATATCATCTGGATATATAATATCCGGATATATTAAAGCTGAAACCATAGCATTTCAAGAAATACTTATTTATGTTTTTACCAAAAATATCAAATTAATCCCGAAACAGTCATTTATTGTCATTCAAATCTCCTTCACCACAGTTCACCTCGTCTCTCAGAAATAGACGCTGACTTTAAGATAGGAGTGCCTTTCCCCATATGTGGTAAAAATTATAAAACAAAAAATATTTTTGAAATCTTGAAATTATTGATTGTCGTTTAGAGGAGCCGTAGTGGATCCAGAATACATATTCCTTTAAATTGGCAGTGTGTAAGCAGCATGGTTTATAAAAATCCTCGTCTCCTATAATCTAATACATGTGCAAATTTAAAGTTGACATTGTAAATTTAATTCACTTGAACCAGAAGTGCTCATTTGCAAAACCTACGAAATAGCGTGCGAAGCCTGGGCCAACTTCTAGTTAAAAATCGAGTAAAATTATTATAAAAATTATTTAAAAATACTAATATAAGTTATTTATAAATAAAAATAACATGATTTACTTGCCTGGTTTCCTAATGGAACAGAATATTTCAAGTTTTTATAGATTAAAACGCAAATTTAATATCCCTTATTGGTATCATTTTCAATAATACTTGGCATCTCTCAGTTAGTATAACTTTTGATACTCTTTTTCAGCGATAACTTCGGGATTATCAATGCCACTGAGATTTAGTCTCTTGTCAGGATTACATACACAAGAGCTATTCTGGCTCTTTGATGTAGACCATTTGCTGTAGAGGTCCTCAAAGTGAAGAGGCGACGTTACCAAAATGACAGCCACGTCCTTCAACGTGAACTCTCAATGAAAAAACTCGGTGCACTCTATTATCTATTACGGTTATTGAAGGTCACTTACGCAGTTTAACCAAACTTCTCGTTAACTTACTACGAAATGGTATTTTTTTGTTTAAGCATTATAAACTTAATTATATGCACACTTCATATTTAACAGTGGTTGTGCTGGTGTTTTAGATTTATTATTTGTAACATGTAAAGTGAAACTCTAATTTTAATTAATATACACATTATAGAAGTGATATAAATTTAATTGATTCTTTATTTATTTTTAATAACTAAAACAACTATAATCGTCGTTTATTTGATTTCTGTTATTTTATTTTAAGTTATTTGTTAATTTGTCAGTTTGTATAACAAAAATTTCCAATAAATACATAAAAATAACCTCTGTATCAATACTTTCTATATAAAATACTATAGACTTTAATTATGTTCCTCGATTTAGTATTCATAATTATAAAATTTCCCCGATTAATAAGAAATTCTAGTCGCTCTGGTCTGCAAATACACAGGTGATACGTTTCATTGCATTAAAAGACTCAACGCTATAACTGATGATTAAATAATCTCATAGTTGCAAAATTGAGACAACTCAAATTTCAACTAAATACAATTTAGTTACAATAGTTTAGTTTTTGTAATGTTGTATAAATACAATCCTGATATACACAAATTTTACAAAAGTGCATTTATAATATGAAAATAGTAGGAAAACATTATTCGAATTTCCCTGTTACTTTTTATTAATATAACCGTACTCCTAAGATTTTACATGTTATAGCATTAGGACCTTTATGTCCTCATTAGCCAAAACTATTTCGCTATCCCAAACCAAAAATTTTTAAACGAATAACTACAAACTACATATATAATTAAGTATAGTTGAAAACAAGGTAGGAGTACACCTCACAATTTCGTGTGATTTCGCTAAGAGACGATCAAAATACTCGTTTCGATCACATTCGTATATAGCGTTAGACTGCATTTGTATAATTCATCACAAACTAAAATCTCATATACTAATTGCACTCAATTTCTTTACAATTTGTTTTATTCTGCGATTTTCTTGTTATCCTTAAGTGCAATGTACAGTTCGAGGACTTTAGCTGCGCGCGTGACCTGGAGTGTGTGGTGATGGGCGGGAGGGATGGCGGGGTAGCATTGCGCTGCGTCCCGAAAACATTTCCTATGACTCATGGTTAAGAAAACCCTCCTTTCAGGAATCGTATTGGCCCAAATAACTCATCGCACTCGCTACAATCAGTCTGTTTTGGGACAGTGCTGGAATTAAATAATAAGAGAATACCAAATAGTAGCAATAGTAGGACTTATCCTTGTTTTTCAGTTGTCATAGTGTTGTTTAACGTGTTTATAAAAATAATGAATTTGTCAATACTAATCTGCAAATCGAAATCGTGACTTTAAAGTCTTAAAGAGATTGTTGCGCCTTCATCTCAGAGGCTAGCACGTAAACGCAACCCGCCACACAGATAGCGTTTATTTGTTGAAAGGGTAGTATTTGGGCCCTATGAGCACAGCTAAATTCCTCCAAATGTAAAATGTTGGTAAGCGCTCAGTCAAATTCTACGGATTGGCATGTACCATCATGGAACTCAATGTTACCTATGTATTGATGAAGCTTCACGCCAAGTGTATAGTTTAAAAATATTAAATTTCTTAGACTTTTATAACTGTATATTGTTGTTAATTTCTAACACTAACTCTCTTATGTCTTAATTTTATTACTATCAAATTCAAAGTGCTTGAAATGCAGTTAACTTTATAAGTTGATTTTGAATCATATACTATTGATTTGTACTAAATATGCTGTATTAAAATATATTAATTTTTTATTTAATTTTAGGCGCTCTTTTTTAGTAAGTTTTATATCAGTTTTAATCTTATAACTGCGTCTTATCTGCTACTGTTTCAAACATAAAAATATAGTAGGTGTTCAGCCTTTTTCAACCAACCGGACCTATCCATGCTTCGCTTCATCAATATTTTAATGTTAAAATTGAAAAATACAATGGTATCGAATCAATTCAGCTGAAAATGTTACGAGCAGAGATTTTACCTAATAGAAACCTAACAAAGTCTAGATACATGGAACTACTAATTTACTTACAACGGTAAAAATCCAATAAGGTTTAAGAATAATTAATTTCTAAATATTTAATTTTTTACGAATATATTAAAATGTGAACCAATAAATTGTCGTCATACCGTCATAGTTGTAGAAATAACCATCTAAAATTAAAACGCGTCTTGATTTCATGTTTCGTGGCACTAAAAGATTAAATCTACTATTATTCAACTGCGACAAGAGTTCTCTAAATGTGGTAAAATATATCTAGGTCGTAGAAGTTACACTTCAGAAGTCACAGATTAAACGAATTTCCATGAACAAAAAAATAAAAAGTCTATTACACAGAAAGCTGTCGGTGGCGGGCCTTGCTGTATAAACCATTGTTTTATATCTACAAAGCTGTGGAGAAATTTGAGTAATTGCTTGTGCAACGTTGGTCTACTCGCAACTGCTTTAATTACTTCTCCACACAGTTGGTGAGTTTAGTGCTAATGTTATTGGCTGTATACTTCTTGTTTTACATATATTTTTGCTTAAACAATGCAATGTAATAAGTATATGTAAACGTATTTGTGTTACTTTTATACATCTGGCATTGTACAGGAAACGTAAAATTAGTTTTAATTTAGAGGTACAAACATTTTTCTGTGCTAAGAATTTCTAGTAACTAAACCTTATGCACTTGCAACTTTTCATGTGAAAATCCTCAATTTAAATACCAAAAGTGTACCTACAAAATAAAATAAACTATGGTTTTATTATTTTAAAGTGTTTAATATAAACTATCAATGTTAAATCTGATATCAAAGTGTAGGGACAGGTAGCTTTTATACTTAGTTCTGAGAACTTCTTCGACCTAAGTGTTTAAACAAAGTTTCTCGAGAAAGTGTGTTATATAACCTATCAATGTTAACTGTGATATCAAAGTGTAGGGACAGGTAGCTTTTATACTTAGTTCTGAGCACTTCTTCGACCTAAGTGTTTAAACAAAGTTTCTCAAGAAAGTGTTTCATATTATAAACTATCAATGTTAACTCTGATATCAAAGTGTAGGGACAGGTAGCTTTTATACTTAGTTCTGAGAACTTCCTCGACCTAAGTGTTTAATCAAAGTTTCTCAAGAAAGTGTGTTATATAAACTATCAATGTTAACTCTGATACCAAAGTGTAGGGACAGGTAGCTGTTATACTTAGTTCTGAGAACTTCTTCGACCTAAGTGTTTAAACAAAGTTTCTCAAGAAAGTGTGTTATATAAACTATCAATGTTAACTCTGATACCAAAGTGTAGGGACAGGTAGCTTTTATACTTAGTTCTGAGCACTTCTTCGACCTAAGTGTTTAAACAAAGTTTCTCAAGAAAGTGTTTCATATTATAAACTATCAATGTTAACTCTGATACCAAAGTGTAGGGACAGATAGCTGTTATACTTAGTTCTGAGAACTTCTTCGACCTAAGTGTTTAAACAAAGTTTCTCAAGAAAGTGTTTCATATTATAAACTATCAATGTTAACTCTGATACCAAAGTGTAGGGACAGGTAGCTGTTATACTTAGTTCTGAGAACTTCTTCGACCTAAGTGTTTAAACAAAGTTTCTCAAGAAAGTGTGTTATATAAACTATCAATGTTAACTCTGATACCAAAGTGTAGGGACAGGTAGCTTTTATACTTAGTTCTGAGAACTTCTTCGACCTAAGTGTTTAAACAAAGTTTCTCAAGAAAGTTCAACTTGTCGAAGGCTTTTCATTGTGAAAATACACAACCCCAACTAATTAATTACGGTTAAATAAACAATGCAAAAGTCTGTAATAAGGTTATCATTATCTATATATTATTATAAGAGAAACATATTCAACAAATATGCAGTTGAAAGATATTTGATGTATTAATTTATTTTTCTCTTTCTTCATATTATTTGATTTTTTTAATATTTTAAATAATAATAATAATAATGTTGTCTTTATTTTCATCAAGCGTTTCTCAGTTACATACAGAACAACTGCTTTTCAGAACAACTATCGTCAAATACAACATATACATGAAAATTAAATACAAATAAATAAAGAAAATCTATACATTAAGCAAATTCTGCCTCATCTTATTCTTAAATGTAGCTATTGAACATTGTTTCACGTTTGGTGGGAGATCGTTGTACAATTTCGGGCCGAAATAAGAGAAGCTCCTCCTTCCCAACTCCAGCTTAACTTTGGGAAAGTGAAGAAGATTCCCATGGCGGGTTCTGCGCTGAGAGACCTCATCCCGAAACGAGAGCTTCTCACTAAGGTACTGAGGCTCCTGATTAACAAGAGCCTTGTGGACCATGCAACACGTCATGACCCTGCAGACGGTCTCTACCGACATCATCCCAGCGGCATCTCTGTAAGGAGAGACATGCTCAAATCGTTTCAAATTAAAAATGAAACGGATAGCAGAGTTTTGCAACTTTTGAATGCGATGCATGTCTTCTCCAGAAATGCTATTCCCGTAGGCTGGGAAACATTAGGCGAAAACGGACAGGACTAGTGACTGCATGATACGTAGTTTCGCAGACTCAGGTAAAAGATCTCTAAATCTGTAGATTCCCCTCAGTCTACCGAGTGCTCGTTGACAGGCATGCGTGACATGGTCAGAGAACGTGAGGCCGCTGTCCAGCACAACGCCAAGAGTTCTCGCCCTATCAAATACAGCCAAACTCTGGCCATCGAGCCTCACCATCACTCCTCTTTCACTGAGGGACTGCACAATGTTGTGTGGCGCCGTATGCAACACAGTGCACTTGCCTATGTTTAGTTTCAGCCCATTCGCCATTGACCACCCCAATATTTTTTCAAGGTCGACATTGATCGTATCAATGGCTGACACCATCTGCGATGGCTCATAAGACAAGTGCAGCTGCGAGTCGTCAGCATACAAATAAACTGTGCAATTTTGCACACAGCTTGGCATATCGGCTGTGTACATATTGAACAGAATAGGCCCTAGGCAACTACCTTGAGGAATGCCTCGATACTTCACAAGCGGGGTTGATGTTTCACTCCCTAAACGCGTCACCTGCAGCCTGGAGTCTAAGTATGACCTTATCTAATTGACTACGCTCAAGTCAAAGCCCTTCGCTAAAAGCATCTCATGCTCCATTGAATCAAAGGCCTTAGAATAATCCAACATAACAATGGAGTTATCCTTCTTAACGTTACATTAGGAGTATTTTAATCTAAACCAATAGGAGGAGGAAACCTCCTGGCATTAGACACTCATTCATATTTTAATCAGAAACTACTAAGTTGCAGAATTCTACCGAGATTTATTGTTTTATTGCATCACAAACACTCACCGTTGTCTTAGTATTCAACAAATCGTATCTCTTTAAACCAATGTATTTCATTGATTTATACGACTGAAAATCATCTCTCATCAAGTTAGTGCTTAAACACTGCGAGTCGAATTATTTTAAACTTCGCTTAGCAACATACAAACAGTAATATATCCTATAAAAGCAAATCAAAATCCTTTATTTGTATGCGAGCAGACCGATTACAGTATATTTATTGTTTAGACAGAAGCAATATTTAATTTTAACGTGATAATAAAATATTAAATGAACTCATCACTCATGAGATTGACAAAACCAGTAAACCGAGTAGCTAACATAAATTATTCTGTCATTTCGGAACTCAATTATTATGTCCTCGCATTTCGTTCGCTATGCAGCCTGAATAATATTATAACTTATAAGATATTACTTATAATAATAATTTTAGGTATTATTATGATGTAATCGCCAAACGTTACCTGTTTTATGGTGTTTATTGTATTGCCCTGTGGTGTAATGGTAGCACATTCACCCGGCAAGTGAGAGTCCCGGCGGAGCAAGTACTTTTTGCGATTCAATGTTTATTGAAATTATATATATATATACATATATATATACAAATAGTATACATGCAATAAGCATTCAAAAACTTAGAGGTTCCACTTCAGTAATAAATATAATTATATCTTAGCTACGATTTATTCGTCTTAACAACAACATATTAACAAGCTCCCAAATTTAATATTAGTAATAGTATTTTTTATGTTAGACCTTAACCTCAAAAAAATTTAGGTTGTTCACTTTTGCTAGTCAAGTTTTGCTTTGACGTTACTCTACAGTAAGTGCAAATATGGTTATTATGAATATTCTCGTAGGGTAGATAGAGTTTAAATAATTTCCCAATTTCCCAAATACTATAGACGTAACATCTACAAATACTTTAGTTAGCCTGTCCAATCTTAGGAGCTCAAAAAGGGGTCTTACAACCATTGAAGATGTTTAAATAAAACATTTGATGCCATCAAACATTACATTGATGTGTATAACATATTTGGACTACCATTTACCAGGGTTATGGTAGTCAAGATAGAGAGAAATATTATTACTATGAAAATTATTTGAAAAATTTGCCTTGTCGTAAAGAAAGTCTTCAGGGTTTTGGACTCTGTTTTAAAGGCTATCCAATTTTAATATTAGTCGGTTATTCGTCTCAGACAAGGTTCAGTTCATAATATCATCATAGTGTTATAATAAATGCATTTATAAGGTAAATATTTCTTTACTGGTGTACCGCCCTGTACTTTAGTACATGTTATTGGTGATAAAGCAAACAATTTCCACCTACAATTTGGATTAATTGATTTGGATTAACGATTGGATTAATTGTTGCCTGTAATTTTTAAATAAATTAATCTGAATAATTTATATCAGGGAATTGGGAATTACATTTGTCTCAAAAGTACCTGAATGATCTGATTTTTTTCTCATGATAATCTTATGAGCACTGGCAAATCTTAACTTTCCACTGAATACCTTGAAAACTATTTGAGTTTAAGAACTGGTTTTAAAGCATCATTCTGCATTATGCTTTTATTAAAATATATTACACAGGGGAACATCTCACTTTGTAATATATTTATTTGGGTCCAGAAAACAATTAATATCTTATAATAAATTTAAAACACATATTTTGTAAGATTAAAGTAAGTTATAGGCTTTAAATTTCGATGAAAAGAATAAGTTCAATGACAATAGATGTTCATTAAGTAGATATCTCTATGCTAGCTAGGATACTATCAAAGAGTCTTCTACTACATCCTGACAGAGGCAGTACAGGGTGACAGTAGGTCTCCTGACAATATTACAAATAATTTGTTTAACTGTTTGTGGTAGTAAGAAAAGGTAGCTTCTCAGAAGTAGGATGAATCATTTCCTGCAAGATCCGTGAACATAACGCCCCTCCTGAGAAATTCAGCGAGGCCACCAGTTACCGGATGTAGGAATATCTAATATAATATAAATTTAAAAACGAAGTACTTTTTTAATAACAATATATAACATTTTTTAAGCGTCAGTCAAGTGATTGCCCTCCTGTAAGAGACTAAATATGGGATTCTAACTTCATTGACTTTGGAAGGGAGGTATGGATTTTGGGGGTTTTGAAAACTTTTAAAGATCAAATAATTTAAACAATAATTTAGATTTTTAGGTTTTTTTCAAAACAAATGTAACGATATCTGTTATTTAACTCAGGAAAGTGAATTTTTATAAAGCATGCTAGTCGAAAACGTTTAATTTGAAAATAATACTGTAACTATTTGACAGAATCTAAAACACTTAATAGAACCTTGCAATGAGTTTTGGGGTTTTGTCTATCGAAGTTATAAAATGTATTCACATACCACAGTGTGCCCCCAAACTATGTGTTGCTTTTATACAATTGAAAATGTTCTATGAGATAAAATATTAAAATTAAGACATTAGTGCTAACGTGAAGTTAACTGATAGCTAACTGATAAATCATTTTAAATTTATTTAGAACACATAATAATCTAGTAAAGGAATAACAGAATATTTTAGTTGCTACTCATCTGACTGGAATGTAATTAGTATTGTCACATTCGTAAATTGTGATTTATTCAATATTATTGTCAACATATTGTGTAAGGATTGGAAACTACGTGAATACTATTCCCCTGTCTAACAGTGAATCAAATATTGCCCCTGTCTAAACAATAACTTTAAAGTACATGAACTCTTTTTAAACCATACTCTAAAACGCTAATGTGATCTAGAAGGAAATGATTCAATATATTTGTATGAGTCAATTATAATTCATAATAGAGTTTTATTGAATAATAGAAAAAGATTGGACGATTAAAATTTAAATAATCTAATTCTTCCTGTACATCTTTAAAAGAATTCTAATGATACTTTTATCAATGGCCCAAACTTAAAGATCGGGTAGGATTATAGAACATTATAGCACTAGGGATGTTGGCGCCCTTAAAGGAACAACTAATACAGTACTTGCCGATCTAACTAGAGTGTTTATATAAGTATCTGTTGATAATAAATATACTGCTTAGACGAAACCCTTTTTGGGCCGGACTTTCCTAGTTAGTAATAACCCTTCCCATATAGTTCAGATTGTTACGAATCGAAACAAAATGTCTTAAGTACACCAACGCACTCGCACTCACGCATACACATCCTCAAACATAAGTAGGTAAAGTTTTTAAAACCTTCTAAAAACATTTTCTAGTCTAGTGGCCACGTATGAGTGTAAGAGCCGGCGACCAACAAAATGAACGTATCCAAGCACCACACGCTGCACATCTCATCTTAACTTACACCCGGCTTCTGTTACAGACCACTGTGAAGTGCAAACAAAACTCGTTACTGATTTGTAAGTACACGTCTTAGTGTGATGTAAAAAACTATATTTTTTTAATAAAATTAATGTAATACTATTATATCTCGCTACATGACAGTAAGTTTACTTACTGAAATGTTATTGCTGAAAAGGAAACAATAAATATAAGAAAAGTTAAGTTGTCGCTAATTAACGTGGTAGCGGACAGTGCACTAATTGCTTGTTTATTAAATAAAGGTCTGTATTTAATTATCTTTGGTGATGAGACTATGTAGGTTTCCACTACTATGTCATGTTTTGAATGTTTAGAAATAGATCATACATGTAAAACCTGTTCTGTAACACTATGTTATTTAAAAGTATAAATCAAAACTGTTTATAATTGTAATAACATAGTAAAATTTTCAGTAAATAACAGTAAATACAGAATACGGTTGTAAAATAATTTGAACTGTAAAACAAATAGTTGTAAAAGTGTTTTTTTTACCTTAAAACTATTGTTATATTTATAAATATAAGGGTTTATTAGTTTATCATTAAAACAAAATATAACAGACAGTATTTTATAGTTTCTCAACTCGCTGTTTAGTTTATTTTTTGTATTAGTTACTTACTTTCATTAAGCCCATAATAGAGATAAAACATTTCTTTTCTTATTTACTCATACATAGAAGATAATTCATAATAATATTAATACTAATACATTGAATTGATACCTTTTCCATTTTCCTATCCTTAAATTACGAATTATAAATTACAAAGAAATAATCTAGTTTTTTTTTATTTATATGCAGTGAAAAGTCTCTTATCACCTACAACTCAATCAATATTAAGTATTAGTGGCTCTTGGATTGTTTTTATTTCTCCATTAATAACTAAATAAATCAAAAATATTCTACATGCTAACACTTGCAACTAACAACTGTTGCCTCTTTGCTAATACTACATGTGGCTCCACATGGTTGCATCGGGTGTAATGATTAAACTTTCATTAACCTGAAAATACTTTCATATGGATCGTTGTTTCTGTTTAATTAGACTCGTGGTGCAATGTGAACATTTTTAGGCTTATCATATGTTATATTAGATGAAAACCAATCAATTTATTTCCATTTTGAGAAATAATTTGATTAAATCGGAAGGAATTTTCAACAGACTGTACGAAGACTTCGGAATTATTCATGTTTTTACAGGGTTTCAATATGTTTTAGAGAGTATTAAATGTTTTTAGAGTTTTATAGCATATTAAAATTTATTATTAAAATTATGTAATTAATATAGTTTTTTATATTGATAGTGTTGAGTCAAACGAGGATAATATATCCTTTCAAAATCGATAACTGTAAACTCTTGCGTAATGTAGAGTATGCAGGATTTTCCGTCCGCTAGGTCTCCAACTTCATAATTATTCCACCGACTAGAGACTTATTTAGTTACGTTTGATGTGCATGTTACACAGTTATCAGCTTTCAAGTACAGCTTTCAACTATTCTAATAGGATCTTGCACTGATTTATGCATTAATACAGTATCATTGATCATCTAAACTGGTAAACTTACTGCACTAGATGGCTCTTGTACTATTTAACAGTTCATTAAACAACACGTATGCAACATTTCAACTCGACAATGAGGCTCTTCTTTTTTCATTTCCACCTTTTTCTACTATTTTTCTAATATTATAAAAGTAAATAAATCAGTAAATTGGATGAATATAATTTTTTGAGGCTAACTTTAAATAGATGCCCCTACGTTATTAATGAGTTTATGTTTTCCAATATAAAATGTAAGAACTTAGTAAATTATTTATATTAAGTGTTTTGTATAATTCTATACTGTTGTTAATTTTAATTGACGTGGCTATTATGTGTAGAATAGGTTAGCATTAACGTAAGTTTTCAGTTGATACGTGGAATCACGTTCTTGTTTGTGCCATTTCATGCGTGGTTCATGTTCTTCTAATTCTGGATCAAACCATGTTTAGGTTTATGTGCATGTGAAGTATAACTTCTTTATGTTGCTCAATGTCATGGGGAGTTCTCGTATGATTTAGCTATTACCAATATTTTAATGTATTAGACATTTGGATCTCAGAGGATGACAGAGGGCAATCCAATCCAAGTATTATCCTGGGATCATATTTAATCATTCCTGTACGTAATCAGCAATCTGTGATGTAACAGTGAGCACAGAACTCAATCAAAACTTCAGCACCTACAAGATACACAAACTCTACACAATCTAACAGAATGCATTTAAAACCAGCATCAATTAGACAATTATTGGTATTTTTTATTTACTTACCACGAAATTCGAAAGAGGTGGTTTTAAAATCATAAAAACCTACGTAACTACTCCTAAAAATCCTAATAAACTCAAAACTATTTTTAACAATTTACTCACTGTAATGATTTTTAATTATGTATGTCTATACAAGTAGGTTTTAACTATTGTAACTATAAAACTATTTCGATTCTAATAAAAGAAAAATACACCACGTTGTCACAATGTAGAAGGTGTCGCGGTCAGGTCAAGAGCAGAGTCTGAGTAGCAGCTGTCTCACCTCATTATTCCTGATATGTTTCTGCTTGTAATGGATGTGGATATTAGTGTTAATTCGCTCACTTTTTAATCCTGCACCATTACTTTTATTCCATCACAGTGAATTGTATTTGTTATGACTTATTTTCAGAATATTCATTACGACATTCACAATGTAGTGTAATAATTGCAATTCTGCAGTGATTGGAAATTTTTATCCATTATTTTTATTTTTAAACCTGATTTAATTTTGGTAATTTTTGAAAAATATCCTCATTTTATTAATGTAGAAGAGTTATTAAAATTTAAATTTGTATTTTTTATGATAAGGTATCTGTAACATTTTTGGCCTAGGTATTCAACGAAAATCTAATGCACCGAAAAAATGAAACAAATAATAGTGTTTATATCATAGAGTGATGTTAATTCCTAATAAAGAAGTTATATTCAACTTCTGAACATTTAAACAAGTTTTGCTGGGACTGAGTACAAAACTGGAATGGTATCTGTTTTGTAAAAGTGCAAAATATGATCTCGAATAATGTTATTACGAAAAATAATAGTAGGAAAATAATCCGTTACACTCTAAAATATCTATATTGTTAAATATAGTGTAAAAAAATCTTAATATTAGTGACATAGATAAGACTAGACTTAGAACATTATAGTTTATGGAAAATTATTCTAGTACTATTCTAAATTGTAACTACATCTTAGATTAGTCAAAAAGTTAATTTTACTCATGAATGATAATCACCTGTTAACGAATGTTACAAATGCTTGGCAAACAGTGTAGGGAACATTTTGATAGTTCGGGTGTGAAGATTCTACAGTTATCACTTATAATTTGTATTTCTTTTAGTTTATTACCAAAAGTGCTAGGTTCATATAAGTACGACAATGATACGAGTCTGTTATTAGTACTATAATGTATTCTATCTCTAGGGTTTCGTCAAAATTTTACAATTTTTCACACAATTGTTCAACAGTAAGTTTGTTAACAATTTACTTTGTGAAAGGGGAACTCGTTAAAACTATATTGAGATTTGAATCTGACACAATTGTTTACTTTAAAAATGGCTCAAATACGTCCCCATACAGCCATTCGTATACGACAAGGCTTGGTTGATTGGGTTAGGAAGAGCTTGATCATCTGCCTTATAGCCTGGCACCAAGTGACTACTACCTCTTTCCAGCGATGAAGACCGGGCTCGCAAACGCAGCCACTTTGATAGTGACGATAAACTCTACCTTGGCGTTAATCAGTATTTAAGATCTCAGGCTGCAGATTTCAACAAAGATAGAATCGAGAAATTTGAGTAACGTTATGATAAATGTCTTAATTTCAACGGGAATTACGAAGAAAAAAGCTGAAGAGTTTCGCTTTTAAATGTTTATAATGATGTTTTCCTATTTCAGTTGAATGCTTTTTATTTCAAAACTTTCTGGATAGTCCTCGTAACATTAAATACTGAAGAACGTTATTTTTATTAAATAAGAACATTTACACACGTGAATCTCCTACAGCAAAGATTAACGTATGTATAACAAAATGTATATATGCTAAAAAAGAGCGTGTATTACATTTAGTATTTTTGAAATTGCTGTCTCAACAGAGTTTTCAAAACTAAAACTAAAAATATTATCATTCCAAAATTAAATAATTCAGTTTATTTTAAATTCTGTTGTACTTTTAATTTTAAATTTCTTTGCAAATGAATGATATGAGTACAAATTTCAGGTTCGTCCTTGGGATGTTAATTCTTGGATCGTGTTTCTTATCCCATCTTACCGTGATTATTACGCTGTAAACCCTCAGTGGGTGAGATCAACGTGACTGTATAAATGCTCACACAAACAAATTTGCGTCACAAAAGTTACACTCCACAAATCGTGGAAACTGAACTTAATTTCCCTAAACAAACAATAAAGCCGTATTATACAGAAGCTGTTGTTAGCGAGACTCGCTGTATAAACCATTGTTCCTTGTTACAAAATTGTGTAGCAATCTGAGTAATTGCTTGTCGTGCGATGTTGGTCTGCTCGCAACAGCTTTAATTATTCCCCACACTGTTAATGTATTTAGTGATAATGTTACTGTCTATCAGTACTTGCTACAACACTGCATATCAACAACTTGCTGCATTTAAACCTAGCTTTAACTAATGCCAGTCTTCAGGTAGGCGTGGGAAACATTCTGGCCCGGACTGAGAGTCACAATAGACCAATACTGTTACCATTGTTTTATATCGATGTAGAGGCAGCAGAAGTGGAGTTTCAAATCAAATTTAAACCCTCCATGTTAACTCATTTCAAAATTACAGATTGTAAAATTCAGGTGGGACAATCATATAGATAAAGAAATCTGCTTTCGTCGTTAAATGGTGGAAGATACTGCGAAAAACGCTCGGCTAATTTAACATTGTAATGCCTAATTTAAAATATATAAATAAATTTTAAAGCCTAAACACTAGATTTCATAATCCAATACCTTTTTTGCACTTGCTTATACTTTCTTTATACAAGTACACATAAGGCGAAATCATTTATGTCTTCAAAAACAAGCAAATAACTGAAACTTTATAATCCATTTACTGATTTTATATCATTTTTTCAAGGACTTTTTCTTACGCATATGTTACACTCATATAAGTATGTAAACATTTTTATTATGGAAAGTAGTAAATTGCATACTGCACTCCTTCCATTCATTTCCGTCCTATGTTTTAAATTTTAAGTTGTAGGTCTTCGAAAAGTGAATTTTAAATTGATTAAATATTTGTGCTTAAAATATTGACTAGATAATAGGTTGCTAGAACCTTCATGTTCTATTCGTCCTTTTTCATATTTTAAAGTCTACATAACACAGTGAAAAATAAAAGTTATGAAAATGACGTTGCATTGTAAACCAAAATATCTAAGTTTGTACTAAAGCAACAAATCTAATAAAGTGACTTTATCGTATGTGTTGGTAAGTTATATTTAAATTTCACATGATTAATCTATACAATAACCCCGCTTATAAATTTGTGTATTAAGTGTTTTTTCTCGTTGCCAAGATGATTACCCATAAGACCACTAATTTATGAGAAATAGAAATCAAGCCTCTAAAAATTCAGATGATAACCATATTTAATAGCAGTTTATGTGTTGTAGAGCGAGAATTACACTCAAATTTCATCCGTTTTAGTGACACTTTTGTGCGGACAGGCGGATAGAAATTGTATTTTGTTTATCTGCAACTTCGCTTAGTGTTCAACCAATAACATTTATCCTCAAATACGACTAATTATGAGAGTATATTGCTAAATTTATATGTTTTGGTTAGAATAGTTAACACATATCGCAAACGTATAATATAGCCTTTGAATAAAAAATAAATAATAAAGCAACTTTAAGAGTTGTATCCCAATTGCAATCAATAAATTACATTACATTAACATGCAATTCAACAATAGCTTTGCTGTAATACATTTTTTATATGATATGTCTATTAGACTAGCAATACAAAAATAGTATAAGACATTAGATAACAGCATTCAATATTAAAACATGAATAACTCTTATGAATCACAAATAAAATACTTTTTCAAGTTGTTATATAAGACTGAATGAAATTGAAACTTTTCATATTATGAAAAAGTTCAAATTTTACGATTTGCCTAATCAATGCAACTATAAAATTAGGTGTACTGCAAGCGTATTTTTGAAGCTGTTGAAATTGAAATAGAAACTACTAACGTTACTTTTGTTTGTAGTCAAAGTTTCGAGACAAGTAGCTTTAATTACTTACCAAAGTTTAAAGGCAGTTCCGGGAACTTGTTCAACTTAAGTGTTAAAATAAAGTTGTTCAACACAGGCTTACTTGTTGGAGGCTTTTAGGTTATTTACACAATCTCAATTGATTCATTACGGCCGACTAAATATCCAAAGTCCACATCAATTTTCTCACTTTATTTTATTAGGAAAGAGTGAATAAAATTTGTGTACATTTTTATTATTTAAAATCTTGTTAACTTTATATTTAAATTTAACCTGGTTTGACTTTACTATTTTATTATAAATATAGTATTCATGAAAACAATTTCCAAAACAAGTTTTGGAGTTTTTAGGAAAAACTGAAGTCAAAAAGAGTTTACGTATTAACTACATCAAGTTTATGTACACGATTTTTCAAAAGACACATCCCAATATCGCTCATGGGCCATTTAGTTCAGTTCGAGCAAAACAAGTTTCTTTTTTCTAACGGATATCGTCCACTTTACAACGTGTACATAATATGGCGCACTTAAAAGGTAGACAAAAATAAACATCAGTATAAGCACAATAATAAATAATCAGGGAATTCCCCCACAATAAGGGTAAAGATAACTTAAATAGATATATAACAACAAACTAACTATGTAGGGAATAAATAATTAAACTATATAAAAATTTAACAAAACAAGAAACAATACATGAAGCAATTACAGAAAAAAACGACAAGAGAATCGTAATACCAATAGCAGTAGAAATAACGTGCATAAAATTAAGAATTGCTAATAATGTCAACAGCAATCCAACCTGCATAAGGGAACAATATCAATCAAAAGAATCAATGACAAAATGATGGAAGCAAATTTAATAGAGGTATTGGTGCTGAAAAGTATCCGACGCAGAGTTAAGTACCTAGGCCATTTCAATCTTGAATGAAATATGACACACACGAAAAACTGGTACCTGATATACAGGAGATGTATTCATTCCAGACGTGGTGTATATCATTGCTTAGGATGTACATTCATTTTTTTGGAATAAAGGTGAATTTATTAGGTTATTGTATTCCGCTCAAAACTAGTTAAACTACGAATATTCTTTAGTCTATAAAAGTAAATCATATAAAACATTCTTGGCAGAGCGTTATCGAAGCGTAACACTCGAGGTTATTGAAAAATGTCATTTCTATCCCTTTTTATGTTTGTTTATCCGTATATTTGTCCGCAAGGTATCTCGAATACAAACTGGCCCATAGACTTCAAATATTGCATGGAAAGAACTCCACTTCTTCATGTTAACATTAAGTCCGGTGTTGGGCGTTCTACACTATGGGATTTATCTGAGCGTTAGCGAATACTTTTACTTTGATCTTTTGGGTAATAATGATGACAACGAGAATTTTAATTGTTGAAAAAATATATATTTTTAAACAAAATTTGTAAAATCATTTGATATTTTAACAAGGTACTCTCTTACTTATCGAGTTAAAACAAAATAGATATGACTGCAGTCATTAGAAATCCTCACCATTACTAATATTCCAGTGTATCAGCTTTAGACCTTGCGGCGTTAAAAATGGATTCAGATACACCTAGAATCCACTATTGGACTGTAGGGTGCACTTTTGCGTATGTAAAATCTTCTATATCATCTGGATACATAATATCCGGACATATTACAGCTGGAACTATAGCATTTCAAGAAATGCTTATATATGTTTTTACCAAAAATATCAAATTAATCCCGAACCAGTCACTTATTGTCATTCAAATCTCCTTCACCACAGTCCACCTCGTCTCTCAGAAATAGACGCTGAATTTAAGATAGGAGTGCCTTGATATCCTTTCCGTACGTCGTAAAAATTTTAAAACAAAAAACATTTTTGAAATCTTGAAACTATCGATTTTCCTTTAGAATAGCTGAAGTGGAAGAAATCCAAAATACACATTCCCTTAAATTGGCAGTGTGTAATCAGCATGGCTTATAAAAATCCTCGTCTCTTATAATATAAGACATATGAAAATTTAAAGCTGACATTGTAAATTTAATTCACTTGAACCAGAAGTGCTCATTTGCAAAACCTACGAAATAGCGTGTGAAGCCTGGGCCAACTTCTAGTTAAAAAAAATCGAGTAAAATGATTATAAAAATTATTTAAAAATACTAATATAAGTTATTTATAAATACAAACAACAAATAACATGATTTACTTGCCTGGCTTCCTAATGGAACAGAATATTTCAAGTTTTTATAGATTAAAACACAAATGTAATATTCCTTATTTGTGTCATTTTCAATAATACTTGGCATCTCACAGTTAGTATAACTTTTGATACTCTTTTTTCAGTAACAACTTCGGGATCATCAATGCCACTGAGATTTAGTCTCTTGTCAGGATTACATACACAAGAGCCATTCTGGCTCTTTGATGTAGACAATTTGCTGTAGAGGTCCTCAAAGTGAAGAGGCGACGTTACCAAAATGACAGCCACGTCCTTCAACGTGAACTCTCAATGAAAAAACTCGGTGCACTCTATTATTTATTACGGTTATTGAAGGTCACTTACGCAGCTTAACCAAACTTCTCGTTAACTTACTACGAAATGGTATTTTTTTATTTAAGCATTATAAACTTAATTATATGCACATTTCATATTTAACAGTGGTTTTGCTGATGTTTTAGATTTATTATTTGCAACATGTAAAGTTAAACTCTAATTTTAATTAATATTCACATTATACAAGTGATATAAATTTAATTGATTCTTTATTTATTTTTAATAACCAAAACAACTGTAATCGTCGTTTATCTGATTTCTGTTATTTTATTTCAAGTTATTTGTTAATTTGTTAGTTTTTATGACAAAAATTTCCAATAAATACATAAAAATAACCTCTGTATCAAATATTTTCTATATAAAATGCTGTAGGCTTTAATGATGTTCCTCGATTTAGTATTCATAATTATAAAATTTCCCCGATCAATAAGAAATTCTAGTCGCTTTGGTCTGCAAATAAACGGGTGATACGTTTCATTGCATTAAAATACTTAACGCTATAACTGATGATTAAATAATCTCATAGTTTCAAAATTGAGACTTATATAAATACAATTCTGATAGACAAAAATTTTACAAAACTACATTTATAATATATGAAAATAGTAGAAAAACACTATTCGAATTTCCCTGTGTTATTTTTTATTAATACAACCGCACTCTAAAGATTTTACATGATATAGCATTAGGACATTTATGCCCTCATTACCCAAAACTATTTCGCTATCCCAAACCAAAAATTTTTAAACGAATAACTACAAACTACATATATAATTAAGTATAGTTGAAAACAAGGTAGGAGTACACCTCACAATTTCTTGTGATTTCGCTAAGAGACGATCAAAATTTCAAGTCTATAACTCATTTCGATCACATTCGTATATAGCGTTAGACTGCATTTGTATAATTCATCACAAACTAAAATCTCATATACTAATTTCACTCAATTTCTTTACAAATTTGTTTTATTCTGCGATTTTCTTGTTATCCTTAAGTGCAATGTACAGTTCCAGGACTTTAGCTGCGCGCGTGACCTTGAGTGTGTGGTGATAGGTGGGAGGGGTGGCGGAGTAGCATTGCGCTGCGTCCCGAAAACACTTCCTGTGACTTATGGGTAAAGCCATCATTTCAGGAATCGTATTAGCCAAAATAACTCATCACTCTCGCTACAATCAGTCTGTTTTGTGATAGTGCTGTAATTAAATAATAAGAGAATACCAAATAGTAGCAATAATAGGACTTATCCTTGTTTTTCAGTTGTTATAGTGTTTTTAACGTGTTTATGAAAATAATGCATTTGTCAATACTAATCTGCAAATTGAAATCGTAACTTTAAAGTCGTAAAGAGATTAATGCCCCTTCATCTCAGAGGCTAGCAAGTAAACGCAACCCGCGACACAGATAGCGTTTATTTGTTGAAAGGGTAGTATTTTAATGTTAAAATTGGAAAATACAATGGTATCGAATCAATTCAGCTGAATATGTTACAAGCAGAGATTTTGCCTAATAGAAACCTTACGAAGTCTAGATACATGGAACTAATAATTTACTTACAACGGTAAAAATCCAATAAGGTTTAAAAATAATTAATTCCTAAATATTTAATTGTAATACGAATATATTAAAATTTGAACCAATAAATTGTCGTCATACCGTCATAGTTGTAGAAATACACCATCTAAAATAAAAACGCATCTTGATTTCATGTTTCGTGACACTAAAAGATAAAATCTACTATTATTCAACTGCGACAAGAGTTCTCTAAATATGGTAAAATATATCTAGGTCGTAGAAGTTACACTTCAGAAGTCACAGAGATTAAACGAATTTCCATGAACAAAAAAATGAAAAGTCTATTACAAAGAAAGCTGTCGGTGGCGGGCCTTGCTGTATAAACCATTGTTTTATATTTACAAAGCTGTGGAGTAATTTGAGTAATTGCTTGTGCAATGTTGGTCTGCTCGCAACTGCTTTAATTACTTCTCCACACTGTTGGTGAGTTTAGTGCTAATGTTATTGGGTGTATACTTTTTGTTTTACATATATTTTTGCTTAAACAATGCAATGTAAGAAGTATATGAATATGTATTTGTTTTACGTGTATATATCTGGCATTGTACAGGAAACGTAAAATTAGTTTTAATTTAGAGGTACAAACATTTTTCTGTGCTAAGAATTACTAGTAACTACAGCTTCATGCACTTGCAACTTTTCATGTGAAAATCCTCAAATTAAATACCAAAAATGTAACTACAAAATAAAATAAACTACTTTTTTATTATTTTGAAAGTGTTTCATATAAACTATCAATGTTAACTCTGATATCAAAGTGTAGGGACAAGGTAGCTTTTATACTTAGTTCTGAGAACATCTTCGACCTAAGTGTTTAAACAAAGTTTCTCAAGAAAGTGTGTTATATAAACTATCAATGTTAACTCTGATATCAAAGTGTAGGGACAGGTAGCTTTTATACTTAGTTCTGAGAACTTCTTCGACCTAAGTGTTTAAACAAAGTTTCTCAAGAAAGTGTGTTTATATAAACTATCAATGTTAACTCTGATATCAAAGTGTAGGGACAGGTAGCTTTTATACTTAGTTCTGAGAACTTCTTCGACCTAAGTTTTTAAAACAAAGTTTCTCGAGAAAGTGTGTTATATACAAACTATCAATGTTAACTCTGATACCAAAGTGTAGGGACAAGTAGCTTTTATACTTAGTTCTGAGAACTTCTTCGACCTAAGTGTTTAAACAAAGTTTCTCAAGAAAGTGTGTTATATAAACTATCAATGTTAACTCTGATATCAAAGTGTAGGGACAGGTAGCTTTTATACTTAGTTCTGAGAACTTCTTCGACCTAAGTGTTTAAACAAAGTTTCTCAAGAAAGTGTGTTATATAAACTATCAATGTTAACTCTGATATCAAAGTGTAGGGACAGGTAGCTTTTATACTTAGTTCTGAGAACTTCTTCGACCTAAGTGTTTAAACAAAGTTTCTCAAGAAAGTGTGTTATATAAACTATCAATGTTAACTCTGATACCAAAGTGTAGGGACAAGTAGCTTTTATACTTAGTTCTGAGAACTTCTTCGACCTAAGTGTTTAAACAAAGTTTCTCAAGAAAGTGTGTTATATAAACTATCAATGTTAACTCTGATATCAAAGTGTAGGGACAGGTAGCTTTATACTTAGTTCTGAGAACTTCTTTCGACCTAAGTGTTTAAACAAAGTTTCTCAAGAAAGTGTGTTATATAAACTATCAATGTTAACTCTGATATAAAAGTGTAGGGACAGGTAGCTTTTATACTTAGTTCTGAGAACTTCTTCGACCTAAGTGTTTAAACAAAGTTTCTCAAGAAAGTGTGTTATATATAAACTATCAATGTTAACTCTGATACCAAAGTGTAGGGACAGGTAGCTTTTATACTTAGTTCTGAGAACTTCTTCGACCTAAGTGTTTAAACAAAGTTTCTCAAGAAAGTGTGTTATATAAACTATCAATGTTAACTCTGATATCAAAGTGTAGGGACAAGTAGCTTTTATACTTAGTTCTGAGAACTTCTTCGACCTAAGTGTTTAAACAAAGTTTCTCAAGAAAGTGTGTTATATAAACTATCAATGTTAACTCTGATATCAAAGTGTAGGGACAGGTAGCTTTTATACTTAGTTCTGAGAACTTCTTCGACCTAAGTGTTTAAACAAAGTTTCTCAAGAAAGTGTGTTATATAAACTATCAATGTTAACTCTGATATCAAAGTGTAGGGACAGGTACCTTTTATACTTAGTTCTGAGAACTTCTTCGACCTAAGTGTTTAAACAAAGTTTCTCAAGAAAGTTCAACTTGTCGAAGGCTTTTCATTGTGTAAATACACAACCCCAACTAATTAATTATGGTTAAATAAACAATGCAAAAGTCTGTAATAATGTTATAACTATCAGTTTTTAATGAGAGTTGAAATTTAATATTTTAAACAAACTTCTAATATACGTAATAACATATTTTATGCTTAGTTTTTGCTACTGTGTGGCTTTATGTGCATTTACGTAAAGCTTCTTAAGAGGCTCATTATCACCAACAGAAGGTGAATTGAGATTTTTTCTCTTTGAAAATTTATATAACATATTAAGTTTATTTTCAACACATCTCAGCAGTTTTCAACTGTAGACTCTCATACTAAAAGAGTTACAGATATATTAATTTTCTTCACCAGAGTACTTTTTGATGAATTATATAACAATATTAATCCAGAATTCTATAAATAGGTTGCATTCTATCAAGAAATCCATGCTGAAATATTTCGTTGCCCTAAAATATAGAAATTTTTATTCACAATTTCAGAATGATGTGTAGCTACTTTTATTTTTGTTTTATTTCTATCCTTCAATTTTATTGAGGAGATGACAAATTCAAACTCTTCTAAGCACTTGTATAAATTCTTTGTTTAAAGTTGGTTATTGACGATGGAAGGTTTGAAAGTATAACTAGATTTCGGTCAGTTGCCATCGTTGTTTGTTAATTAAGCTATAACACAACGTTTCGACGATTGGAATCTATCCCCTTCGTCAGGTGGGGTGGTATTAATAAATACAAAAAAAAAAATACTGCAATACACTCAGACGACACTACGCGGTGCTGATGATAAGAGCCGACATCAACATTCTTGTTAGTATCCCACTAAGCCTGCCTTGGTGTGTTGTGTAATTGTGACTGTGATTCTCGTACTTGTGATTTGTGCTCCGCACTTGCACACTGTGCAGGGGCAAAGCCTTAACTGGACTCCAAGCAGCTTTTGGGTATCTTTGAACATTTTTCTTTTCCTGTTATTACTTTTTTTCTGTTCTTTATTTTTATATGTATTAATACCACCCTTATATGACGAAGAGGATAGATTCAAATCCTTAAAACTTTGTGTTATACCTTTTGTAACATATAACGATGACAATGTTCCGAAATCCTGTCACCTGTAAATGTTGTAGTTCTAGCGCTTATTAACCAAGCTATTCACATGATTAAGAAGAAGAAAGTATAAAGTATCATTTAGCAATGATAATTATAAAACGAATGAAAAAAAGACATGCAAAAGAACATTTTATCCTATTTGAAGTTGTTTTACATACTTGCATGTGTTCATTATAAAAGAATCAGAAACGATTATTTTGTGTGCTTTGTTCGTCACCTACACTCAAAGTAAGACAGAAAAAAATAGAAGAATAACACACGAATGTCACTTTGGTGTGTAACATAAAATATTATAGTTTCAGCAATATGTTGTACGATGCATTACCGTTATAGACAAAGTATGTACCGTGCCGAAGTGCCAAGTGGGTCGTGGTGAGATTGTTTGTACGCTTCAGTAGTTTGGCACAGCATTTACAACATTGACCTACAGAGTGTTAACTATTCATAACTATTTTGTAATGTACCAAGCAAGCTTTAACACAAGCCATTCTGAATTCAGAAAAACGTATTTTTTAACTCGTCTTGATTCTTAAAAGTAATAGTTTTGACTAACTTAGTATTCTAGTGAGCATATTTATATTAATAAACTATTTGTTACCCGTGACTACAATCGAGTTTTTAAAATCAATGACCGTGGCTTAATATCCTAAGCACTTATTATCTAATCTAATGGTCCCCTATAATACTTTTTTGTAGTTAGGCATACGATCAGGTACACATTATTTCAGTGTTCACGGTTAACGATCAGAGGTTGAGGTACTAAGTTTTATATCAAGGAGAATTTCTGTTTAAAATTAATTAAATTTCCGATACCAAATCAAGAGAATCTGCCTTGTAGGCTTAATTAAGAGAATATATGATACACAAGTCTCTAAATCCTACTTTAGTTTCAAAATCATTTGATTTAAGCTATTGTAACCCACTTCTGGAATACTTTAGTTCTACTGCATAGTTTAGTTTGCCTCGTTGTCTCGATGAAGGAAATGTATTTACATACATAGGACCAAGAAGCGTACTTTAATCAAAAATTATCTACTTCCGAGTGTTTAAATCCGCTTCTAGTTTCATGTATTTACAGTGTCACAGTTTTGTTTGCCCTATTGACTTGAATAATAATATGTATATTAACATTTGTTACGTTGTTCTAATAAATTTTATATACACACGTTTAAATTATTTTACAATCTAATATACTTAAGGTATAACATTTTAGTTTGCTTACTGTCCGAACTATGAAAAATATGTAGATGTCAGAAATCTTCTCATGTCAAAAAGGCCTACTTACGACTCTTGCCTACTTACGACTCTTGCCTACTTTACTGCAAAACTTTTACATTGCCATAGCTGAGTTTGGCTTGTTGTCACTATGAAGATATACATATATACTTAGGACTGAGAAGTCTACTACGGTCAAAAGAGAAACTCCTTAGGAAGTTTATGGAACAGTTCAATAATAATGTATAATAGAGTTTGAGTTGTACAAGTCTTGTTTTTTTTTTGGATTGTAGTCTAGACATTAATGGTTCTTAGAAAATCATCCTAGTATAGAAACACCACACCACAATGTCAAGGAAGCCAAACAGTGTTGAGTACCTAGACAATCTTTCACATAAATATTTCACAGTTTTCCTGGTTAAGGCGTGTCTTATAATAGTGTTTTATTAGTATTTAGAATTAATTAGATGTTTTTAATTCGTTACTGGATCAATCTATAGCATTACACTAGTAATCAAGAATTTATATTATAAAATTAAAATGTACACAAATGTTTCAGTCTCATTGACGTACGTCAAACATCAAATGAAGTTTAAAAATATCAACAGCTGTTTATTTTCAGTTAAATCTGGATTATAACACATAAATATTATCCTAAAAATAGTAATGAATTAAATAAACATGTTGTTTTACCGTCATAAAAAATGTTTAAAAAAACAGTTGATTACAAGATTAGGAATTCCAATTAATGTTTCACAGCTTTATAGACCAAGATGGGATTTTTCGCCACTTTACACTGTACGAAGAATTGCCCGTTGGGCAACCCGTAGTGATTTTTGAGATAAGAATAGTCCCTATATATGTATACCGGCACCCTAGGAACGACCATGTAAAATTTCAGTATAATCAGTTTAATAGTTTACGTGTATAAGTAAAACAAACAAAGGCAATTTCGCATTTATAGTGTTATGTGTAGTAGAATATTCGTAAAATAAAATCACAACTGTAGAATAGTTAATCATTTTGATACTCTTAGTAGACAAAAATACGTAGGTATTCCGGTATGTATATATAAAGCAAACATTATATTGCACTAAACATTTTAATGACATTCATTTGAATTTCAATATTCGTTCAGATTTAATGTTACTGGTTATTGGATTCAGAATTATTAATCGACATTGAAGTAAAGATTTTCAAATACCACTGAGTTGCCACTTATTTCCTACTGGATTGTCAATTTATGTGAAAGCCATTTAAACATGACTTTACTTTAATATTTCATCTTTGCCTGAAATCAAGAATACTTAGAAGTACGCCTACTATTACTTTGTCAAAAAAAGAGCATGTTAAACAAAATTTAGTAGTTAAGTTTAGCTTCAATCTAAATATTTAAACATATAAGTTGTTTACTTTAAAACTCATCCTTACGATAGAACTTCAGAACGAAGCCGAAATATCTCAAACTTTTAGTTATGGCAGCAGTGTTTTGGCACAGTGCGAACTGGCACTAAATCCTCCGATTAGAACAATAATAAAGATAGATTGTGTTCCAATTCTAGTTATTTTATTCTGCTTCCATGTTCTTTTCCTTCCGACCTGCCATATTCTCAGCTCTCTTCATAATCTGTTTCTGCTGACGTTTTTCATATTTGGCCTTTTTAATATTCTTCTGTTCGTCTCCTATTGGTCTGTGTGTTTTTGTGGAGTCGAAGCTGAATTCTCACAATGGCCAAGACCTTTATTTGGCTAGAAAGTTTATTAAATGTAAATGGAAGCGTAGTAAACCTTCATACCCTTATACCAAATTTTTATCATTCAGGGTGTCCCGTAACTCTCTGGACAAAGGTATACCTCGTTATTGCTCAGTTCAATAAAAACATATTTCATTATACCATAAAAGCTGTAATCTCCGATTTTACGAAACTTCCCAATTTTTTTTTAAATTTAATAACGTATTAGTTACTATCTAGCTACTATATAAATTTATTTTTCATTAAGCATATACAACTTCTATTTAATCTCGGGAAACTTTTAAGAAACTTGCATAATCGCTTATGGATATTCTTATAAAAACGGTTGACTCACTCCTCTGTCTTCAGCTCTATCAAAGACTAATCATGACTGGTTTCTGTCACAATGTTGCTTTTGTCAATGTTGTTTCTGTCACATCAGATGCTTTATAAGGCTATTCATTGTTATAGAAAACATACATATTTATCCCATTAGGCTTTGTAATATCCATAGAATTATACATAATGTATAATCCTTTTGGACGGAATGGTTTTCTTGTTTTTTTTTTTTTTTTTTTTTTTAACTAACACGTTACAAGAGTACTACAATGCACTATTAGACATCTATCACCAGGAGCTCTTTAGATGCACAAGTGCATTAACAGACAAACAACTGTGCAAGAAATATTCCCTCTAGTGATACTCTCTAGGAATATCACCTATAGAAAATGTTGGAACTTTCCGTTGTTGTGTTTGGCAAGCTATAACGGTCGATTAACATTGGCGAGTGAACACAATCCGATGTTTTAGGTTGCTGGTGTGTCCACTGGTGTAACAAAAACAGTATAATACATGTTGTTCAGTATACACTGGCATTCCCGCATACACTCTGAATGGTTACACACTACATTGCTATACTATCACTAACTACAAATACACAACACTAATATCAGGTTTTATCAAATTACCTGAGCCCAAAGGAATTGAAATATTTTCTTTTTTCAACTCGATCTCCAACTTATCAACCCGAGTTATGTCGTAGGGTTGATCGGCATCGTCTTTGGTTAATTTTAAATGTTTCATAAATCATTTCCTTTTATTATAAATGAGTCTTAAATTAAAATTTCTAAATTTAATATTTTAATGCTTCTTAAAATCTCTAAAAAGCCTCAGGAATGGATATAAAGGGATCAGTTTTCACGGGTCTGAATTAAATAAATTTTACGTAATTGGTTTCATATTTTAACTTATTTTAATTAAAAAATGTTGAATATTAATACGGACATAGTTTGCAAGGTACTTAGGATTATTTCACTCCTCGTCTCCATTCAAAATTTAAATCATAACCATGTAAAACAGCTCCCAACGCAAACACAAATTTCTCAATAATTTAAATATTCAATACAAACTCCATAATAAATACAAAACAGATCCGTTGTTAGTAGTTTTTATGTTTCAATAGTGTAGTTGGAAATTTTCTTAAATTTATTTCACTAATTTTAAATATAGTAACTTCTCCATCAAGCACATTACAAATAGTACCCAACAGTTCTTTCGGGCACCTGGAAGAGATGACTCAGTGAGGGTTTTGTTTTTCAATAGAGGGTTTGTTCTAGACTTTAGTACCAGTACACGTTTCACTGAACAAGTTTGAATATTACTTTAAAGGTGACTAAAACGCCCTGAGAAAATCTTCCTATAATAACAATCAAACTAAAATAAGGCCTATGATTTTGATATAAGATATTACAAATCTTATAAAACGCATAACATAAAACATCAAGTTACTCAGTTTTGATGAGTCAGTAAACAATTATGAAATATAAATATATTTTTTGTTTTTAATTATGAGAAGACTTTGTGCCATATAAAGCATAGGAGAAGATTAAAAACTTACTATCCAACATAAAACGATTGTAAAGATTCAGTAATTGAATTTAACTGCATTACAGGGAAAGAAGAAAATGCATAATGTAATTCCATTTATATAGATGACCATTAGAATCGGTAGTGAAATATACAGTACTGCGTGAGTAGGCAGTTCAATACAATTTTAGAGACATTTGTAAACAGTTTTAAATTTATTAAATATGTGATAATATAATATGTGAGCGTCAGGTGAGGAGTATTCGAAAGTCAATTGATAGAAAACGGGACTTTTCGCCGTATATGTACTTGTGTACAAAATAATCTGTAAGGATCATTCACAAGAAAACCCACTGGTTTGATAGTGGCAATTCCAATAAATTAGTATGTTTTATTTTTTAGACTTATTAATAAAGTTTTTAGACTACTGGCTAATAGAATATTTAATAGTTAAATAGAAGCGTTGAAATATTTATTTTAATATTTCGTTTAATACGAATCAAATAAGTATATTTGTCCATTTTTCCAAATAAGTCAACTATATCTCCTGAAAATACTGCATCTGAAAATTTTTAAATTAATATATAATCCTTAGATTAAATGTTGAAGTTCTTCACCAGTTTTGTAATACATGTGCCACAAAATACTCTTGAATGCATAAACACAGAACGTAATCTCAAGTTAGTATTTTATGCGAACTAAAGTCCATTCATACAAATAAAACAATAAAATAGTGACTTTATCTGATCCACAAACCATCATGAACGTTAGCAATTTCTCTTTAAACTTATATACCGAGTGTACACAAAAGAAGTACACAAGTTTGTATATCAATTTAACAAAACCTAAGAGTCCGACATCGCTGCGGTTGGTAACGATCTGCAAAGTAAGCGGAGGTTCACATATTGAGCACTTGCAGTATATTGGGAAAATTGACATTTAATAAAACTTCTATGTAATTTTTAAACCGCACAAGCGTAAAATTTATCACACCAAAATCCTTTCTACATATTACATTATGTATTATAATGAGTGTAAATTAACAGCGCATATGGCACAGTTTGATTACAAAGGGCTCTTAATTTTTAATCGAGTCAGGGCGAATTCAAACAGCTCTTGGTAGATTGTAAAGCTCAACTTAATTACGTCAAATGGCTTTGTAGATTAACAGAATGAGTTTTGACCAATTATTGCAGTCCGGTTTATTAAGCCAATTAAAAACTTAGTTGCTTTCAATCATCCTCCACGGATAATCAGAATGCCGACATCATAATAGCCAATATTCATGAAGCTAATCATATTTATTCTTATGAGAAGCATTTTCAAATGTCCTCCTTTAAACTTTTTTTCTTTAAATACTGAATCCAAAACCGTTCAATATAGACTCGTTAATTATTTAGAAGCTGTATTTTATATTTTAAACATAGGTCTTAGACCCAAAGTTATTAAGACCTTATGGCGAAAATGTTTTTTTTTTACAAGCAATATATCTAGCAAGCAGAAGATATATTTAGTGCTTTCATAATATACCTCACAGCTTTGTAACAAGTACTAGCTTTCTCATTCAAGATCAAATTGATTCAGCTGAAGCTCTCAAACAATAGATTTAATGTCTCATACAAGAATGGTTTATACGCATTATATGTACTCAGTTAGTTCTGGAAAATTTAAATAATAACAATATTAGGTGTAAAACTTTAATCAAACTATAAGTAAAATGCTGAATATGTTTTTTCTTCATGGGGAAAGTCTTATAACATAGTTTGAAAATAAAATAAATAAATAAATGTAACACTCAAAAAATTAAGTTATGTTTCACAATACAGAAGTATTGAAGCTCACCATTATAGCAATCGTATAGCACAATTATCGATAATGCCAAAATTCCACAGTACATGGCTGTGGACTAATTATACTCACCCACTAAAAAGGTTAAGTTCAATCAGTTAATTTTTTGCGGTTATTGTGTCTAGACTGATATATTTCCTGTAGAAGTACAGCCCATCAAATCAAAATAAATAATGCATGCTCAACCAATAACAAAGCTTCTCAGTCACCGTGTAGTACTTTTACACAAAATAAAATCATATTTGATTTTAGAAATACTGCTGTACAAATTTATATATTGGACCATTTTGTACGGAAATGGTTTTATGATTATTTTAAAATGTGTAAACTGCAGTTGAGGAGGGCCAAGATCAAATTCTATACAGGCTAACTCATAAACCCTTTTTACCGTGGGACTCTAGTGCTGAAGCAATACAACATATCAACTGTAAGATACCATTTAAAAACGAAGTAAGAAACGGCAAAATTGATATTTCTCTAACTTATCACATAAACTTCAACAAAATACAAGCCTGTGTCGTATGTGGTAAATATTAAAACCGTATTGGCATTTTTCAGAATCAAGCGAAAACACCGGATCACTTCCTGCAGACTTTTCTTGTAATTATGACTTTACTAAAGTTTATCATAATACTTTCACTGTTTTTTATAGCCTTTATTCATTTACTGAATTTGTAAAATCTAGGAAATCAAATTTTTGGGGACATCCCTTCGTTGAACTAACGCTTATCATTAGTTACAATATTACATTTTACTCTTTAATTCCTTTACTTTAAGGTATGAACACATTTATTAACTTTTTTATTGTCACACATAATTTGTGTTGAATTTATTGTTACAACAACTTTATATTATCAAACTTTATATTGCGTATAAGCCAAAATAACAGCTAGTGAAAAAACATATAAGGGAAGAAGAAGGTGATGAACTTTGTAAATTTAACCTACAAATATTAAAAGTTCCAAAGTCATGTTTCAACCTAAACTTAGAAATCGTATTGAAAATAACACTGTATAGAACTGAGAAAAGAGATAGAAAGATAGAGAGTTTAATGATGATTTGCTGAGTGACCGACTATCAAGGACTGCACAATAGTTAATGTTATTGATAGATATTAGTTAATCACTTTAAGTAATGATTATCGTGGAACGTTATCTCTTAGATTTCTCAAGTGCCTGCTTTATATTACAACACAAAGAAATACCCATAAAATGGACTTAGTGTAGCTGGACAGAGGTTTTTAAGATTTTGACATTAAAGGCAACTTTAATGCCTTAAAGCATGAATGTAGACTTTTGAAAGTTTATCTGAAGATATAAAAATAAATCAACAGTTTTTTACCTATGTAGAAACGTTGATAAATTCTTTACTAACAATGAATAAAGTAGTAACTAGTAGTAGAATAAGGTATAGAATTGTTACCTCTTCGTTGCTATAGGAAATCATACTAAATGTTCTTTAAAGTACCAGTATCGGTGTGAAAAGGGATTTGTGTTTGGCCAATAGTTCATTGAATAAACAATTGTTGTTCCGTCTAACCAAGTAAAAGCTCTCGATAAGTTTTACAATACGAATGCGAACTTTATATTCTTCTACCTCCGTGTTCTGTGAGTCGCTTTTATTTGTGGTGTTGTTTTCTTCTATAAGCTGACTGGTTTGGTTGGATGTAAAGTAATTAGGGTTGTGTTTGTTTGCCGGGATTCATGGATTTTAACGAAAACGTACTTATAGTTATAGTTATATTATAGTTATAACTATTATAGTTATACTTTTTTATAAGTTCAGAAGTAATTAAATAGTATTTTTTTCGTCTTACAAATAAAAATTAAGCTCTAACCTTGAGAACGACTGAACCAATTTGGATGATTACGAGCAAGGTTTTGATGAAGAGAAAATAAGAACATTTTCGTGAAATATTTTATAATTCGGGGAAATAATTATAATACTTACGAAACGTAATCAAAAATGAATTGACATCAAACAGCTGTTGAAACATTTAGCACAATTTGAGAGCACAAAAGAGGCGGAAACACTTCTCTATATTTCTTAGAAAATATTAAAATCAAATATATACAGTGCTTAATCAGTAGCTAGAGGACGTTGCAAAGACGAAGTTACTTTCTAATCTTTTACAACTGATTAATCCAATGCCGAATATAAAGCATCTAATCCATTTGAAATATTATTTAAACGTCGTTATGATTCTCAACTTAATGAACAAAGCTGTCAATGTTTTCATACTTAATGTATGCGAAAGATATGTTTAAGTTTAAAGATCCATGAATAATTCAATTGGAATTTATAGGCATTTGGCGGCATGTAGGTTAATTTTCACAAATAAAATGCAAATATAACGTTTTAAACATTAAAACCAAAAGAAAATAACGTTACTTTACATTATAAATAAATTACGTGTAGTTTTAAATTATAGATTCCGAATTCTGTCCTGAATTGGAGACCAGCTATGTTCAATCCTCTGAAACCACACATCAAAGGGACAATGAGAAGTCAACAATACCATTGTTGGGAGAGCAATGACTACATCCAAGCCAACTGCCTCCCAGCCTTTTTTCATCGGCCCAAAACCACAATACGGTCACTGTAGTGCTTTTAAAGTTGCAACGAAAAATTCAATATAACTTACTGATTTAAAAACTAAGTAAATTCTCCTTTAACACAACTATGCTCAACTAGTAATAAATGTGTTTCTGTTGCGTTAATGCTTTGTCTACGTGAGTATCTTCAACTATGTCCTGTTTTACACAGTGAGAGAACTGGACTTTTCACTCGCTATTGTTAATATTCTAATTTAAAGGTGTGAAAATTTTCAAAATGATCGGCCAGTAAATGTCATAGAAGCTTAAGCATGGAAACCTCTTCGTAGGACTCACTTTATATACAGAATTAGTACAGGAGGATAGAACATTGATGCAGGACGCGCCATGATCAACTCATATATTACAGTTTTAACTCCTGAGATACATGCTCCTGATAAGTTTAACCCTATGCTCAGTTCATTACCGTGGTGAAATTTCCCACTTGATTAACCAAAGGTAAAATGCTCAATTTCCTCAATTTTCTATGTAAATTAACACATATTTATCATAATATATAATAATCTGTTTGATATACGAGTTATGGTCCTGCACTTGGCAGACTTCGGTGGCCTCGCTCCAAACACACGGCTGGGAAATATTTGGCTAGCCTGTATCAAATAGGTTTGTATCCTTCGCGTTTTAAACCCCTTTAAAAACGGAAGCGTTGGTGCTTAGTATTATTTCAAGTCGTTTAATGGCTTGACATGTTATAAGGAAAACTCTGGTTGGACTACTTAACAATTTTTATTCAAGAGGACTCTATTATTACTCCAATTATTACTCTGTGTGGTTGCTGATTCCTCATATAAAATATCTAAATTTAGGTTTGAAGTTTTTCAGACTAAAGTATGTCCATCCTCAAAGCAAAATTAGGCAGTTACCTGTATGTCGGGCTGCGCGTGTGACGGTGTGAGCGCTTTGGGGCGCAATGCTCTTCAAATCCTCAGGGCTCTTACTTATTTATGTTTTAAGTATATTTAATTAACTTTTTACACTGAAAATAATTTTGAAAAAACTATTTTAACTATTCTAGGTTCCAGGAGTAATATTTCGATTGATAATTACAATTACATTAATTTTTAACATTTATTAAAATTATACAGTGGATAGCAAAATTTAATATCTGCAACATAATCAATCATAAAACAATAAAACCTTAATAAACTTATAACTGTATTACAATTACTGGTACTACCTGTCACGTGATCAGTACTCATGTGCTTTGATATAAACGTAAGTTTCGTCCAACCATTATTTTTACCGTTATTTAATCGATTGACTCTTTATGTGCTCATAACTACTTGAACTTATAACTTAGGATCTAATAAAAATAAGAGAATAAATCGTTTATAAAGAAGTAAAAAAGTTACAGTTATTTGATCAATTTACAAGAGTTTAAATGAATCAAACTAAGAACATAATAAACACTCTGTAAGACACAACTTGAACAGTACAGAAGTATCATATCAATATGATAAATGAAAGCGATTTCCGGCTACTTCGGGATGAAGGAGCTTTAAACTTGCTCTATTCGGTCTTATTTGTCAGTTCCAAGTGTAGGAATCTCAATAACACAGAGTGTTTTACAATATATAAAATTGTATTAACATTGAATGTTAAATTGTGTTACTATTTCTCGTATAAAAATTTAATAAACGTTAGTATAAAAATATGAGAGTTAAAAATTAAATTTGTATGAAAGCATAACGAATTACAGTCTTCATTTAAAAAAACTTCATAAGATAGCATGCAATTAAATAAAACAAATTATAAAATCTATCACAATTTTGCTGCTGGAATTTAAAATTACAATATTTTTAAAATTAGATATCCTTCGGTTCATTTAATCCTTCAGTAAAATCCGTTCATTTAATCTTTTTATGCCTCAAGTAACTGAAATAATTGAGATTTTAGGAACTATTTACAATAACAATCCTTCCATTCAAGTATATTTTAATCTTATATTTAACAATTTTACTAGCGAAACGGATTTTAACATTCATATTCCTAATACATCCTCAGGATAAAGGCAACTAAAACAAAAAAATGGACAAACATTGAAGCTTTTTAATTTCAAATCAACTCTAAAGTATTGTCATTTTATTCGGTCATTATATTGTGTTTGAGAAGTAGAATAAACTAATATGTTCTGTTTTTGTTTTAAATATAATCAGTCTGCACATTCCACAGTAAAAAAAACGTTTTATATACATGCCCCACCACTTAAAATATTTGTATATAGAGGTTTGTAAATTAATAGTTTTGTTTAAAAAAGTAAAGTAAAGAATGTCTTATTTTACCAGGCGAAGTTAGGGCTAAGAAGCTCTCTTTAACACTTAACGGCTTAAAGGTGACTTCCGAACCACCACCAATGGCCGAGCAGGCGGGCCGCTTGCAAGGACAGGATCGCTCAGCGGTCAACTATCCAAGCAGCGGCCACGCTCGACGTTGCTTGATCTGGTTATCTTGCGATAACCGCCATACAATTATACGGGGGGAATATTAATACGTTTATTTTATTATTAATAATAATTCCTTCCTTTTATCGTTGATAGCATCTCTTTAATTAAACAAAACAAATATTTGTGTTTGAAATTTGTTTTTTTAACTATTACTTTTTGTATACTGTACCGTTATTATAGCACATATATTATATTAATTTGGAGCTAATACTTTATAAATCAAAACAACTTTTCGGAAATACTTGATTTATTCCGAATTAGAGTTCACCAAAATTTTAACAAAGTTTACAAACTTTAGATTTGATTTTCTTCAAAAAATCCTCACAATCGATAAAATCTAATTAGGAGTCTGATCAAAAGAAGAATTAAAATTAAAATTAAACTAAAAATGTATACTTCTCCAAAAATGGTTTAAATTAACAAAATAAAATAAAAGTTCTCTTCTCAAAATACTTAAAATCAATAAAACACAAATCTTGTTATTAACTTTACGACCAAAATTTAATTCACAATACTTCAAAAAATTGAATTAATTCTCATACTCTGTAATATGGGAAATTTTACTAATTTAATCACAACAGTATAAAAATAAAAGATATTAACTAAGCGCTGGTACGGGACTTACTACTTTGAAGACTTTGGAGGCTGATAGGAAACTAAAAACGCACTAAAGAAAATTAAAACTTGATTTAAATTTACACCCGATTAAAAGAATTACTCTAGATCCCAAAACTATAGGATTAGAGGAAGAAATACTGATTCTCTACTGAGGTCTGCACCCTGTCGTCGAAACTTCAAGAGTGCGCTCCCTCTCTCCACCCAACAGGTTCGGAACGTATCACCGTAGATAACACGATCAGCTGATTAACCGGTCTCGAACCAACAAACAATGTCCACGCACTGCGTCTAGTTAACAAAGAGCCTACTTCCTACCGCGATTCAGCATAAATAATTACAACTATGGTACAATACAATAATCTTATTTTTATCAATAATTTTATTCAAAATAAAGTAATAAAGTAAAAATAATTACTAACTCTATCATCATATATATGATGTACATATGTAAATATATACATAACATTATTGGCTGAGCAAAGCCAGTCTGTCTGTCCGTACGATATCTCAGAAAAATGAACCGAGCCATGTACTTGAAATATTACATGAAGCTTGATTTCTATATAGGCAACACTTAGTTCAGTGGAGGTGCATGTCACTTCATTGAATTTGGCTTTGCGTTGAGAATATGTTGATTTTTGATGTGTAACCATAATATCAAAGAGCAAATAGAAAAGATATATATTTGTAAAGAAACTGAGTACAGTCGTGCTATATTTTTAAGTGACATTGCAATTCAAAGTAACAGACTGGAACTCAATGTTAAAATTCGGTGCCCATTAGATTTCAGCGATCTCTTACGTTTTAGTACTTTCCCTAACTCACCGGTTGTATGCTCAACTTTAAAGCGGATAGTGGTGTTTTGCTAAAACATCAATTGTTCAAATCGAGGCAGTAACAAGGAGGAAATGCTTGGTAAATGTTTAGGTCTAAAGAGAACAACAGTTATGTCAGTCATTTTGAAAATGAATAACTTAAGGAGGTATATGTGATTTGCGTATATTTTAGTTAAATAATACATGCAGACAGACACAAAGTGTTTTCAGTGTATATGTGTAGTTCGTTTCACAATATTTTACATTTTATTAGGACCATAATCAACCTCCTAAAATACATTCCCCTTACAAAAAGACTTTACATACAAATTTTAATGCTACTTGGCACTAAAAATTAATAATCAATCATGTTATGTGTATATGTATTCACTAAACACAGCTAAAGTAATAGTTAAAAGTAAATAAGAAGTAGATTAGCTGTTATATCGTGCTCAGGTAGCCATAACATTCGATGCCTCTGCTCCCGATAACTTATCAGGATTACGGCCGTCTCTTGCACTTAAAACCTGCTTTTCACACGTCATCATTCTTATGTCTTTTCCAATACGAGTATCTTATTCCTATCTATCTTAGCCTTTTTCTATCAGTGGAATTATTGAACAGAAGATGGATTATTAAGGGCCAGACATGACTTTCTTTAAATTATGTTATTGTTTATTCATCTGTGTGTCTGTCTTCATAGCAAGGTTTAGAGACTTAGAAATTGGTACTTAAGTTCTAATTGATCCAAAAAAGAACTCTGTTGATTTTTCGGTCAAAAGGTCTTAGTAAGAGTAAAAATAAAATTGTATATTTTTATATCAATATTAGGTAACCATGACAAAAAGGATGATAAATAATTTACAAAAATGTGAAATAAAAACAAAGTGAGGAATTAAGCAATAAAAACAAATGTTATGAATAAATACAATAGATCAGCAGCTCAAGGTCATGACATTGACGTGTGTGAATAAGTATAAAAAATAAAATTTATCCATAAAAATAAAATTTGTGTGCAGTTTCCCTTTTTCAATTTCAATCTAATAAGGATTTTAGTAAAGATTTTGAGGTATCTTATTTTATACCTTTCATGGTGTAAGAAGTTGCTAAATTATTTTGTTTGTGTACATGGATAGCGTGACTGACCACATTTTTTCTACCGCGCTATAAACAATATCAAATCGATGGCCAGGGACTCTTATACGTAAAGGATTTGATGCTTGGCCTGAATACTGTTTTTCACAGAAGTGGTATTCATGTTTAAAAATTTTGTTTTCACTGTCACATTTTATATTTGCTTTGATATGATATACTTGGTTATATTGTTTTTTTTTTTTTTTAATTTTTACTTGTATCCATGATCTTACAGATTACACAACAAAGTTGTAGGCAAGGTTTGCAACCAAAGAGATGTGATTCCTTATTTACCTTCTTTTGCAAGGTCTGTACAAACCAATATACGATATGTTTAATGTTTTAGCTTTTTAAATACAACTCTTTGAGATTTGGAAAATAAATCTCTAGTTTCTTGAGAATTTGAAGAAGGTTAAAGGCTGTCGCCATGATTGAGTAGATTTTGTGAAGGCCAGAATAAAATTTTGTCATGAATTTCGGAACGCTTTGAGGAAAAACATTATTGTGTTTTTTGTTTTTTTATTTATTCTAATTTATTTATAACTATATTGGATATCCTAATTTTCAAACACTACAAGTTAATTTATTAATGTAATCAATAACATCTTTCTCATTGCTGCAAAGGTTTTTCCACTAATAGAAAGACTATTCGAAATACCTTTTTCACACAAGTGAGGTTGACTGCTGTTGTAATTCAAATACTGGAAAGTATTCGTTTCTTTTACGTGTATTTTAGTTTTTAATAAATCAGACTCTTTAAAAACATCTACTTCCAGAAAACCCAACTGTTGGGTGGTTTTTTTTGTTATTTATCAGAAAATGTTAAATTAAATTTGAGTGTTGTAAAGGTTTTCAATGCATGTAGAAATTCTTCAAGGGTTTCTTCACCATGATTCCATAGAAAAAGAATATAATTTACAAAACGAAACCAAACTAAAGGAAAGTGGTTCGGTGAACTTAGACATTTTTCTTCCAATAATCCCATGAATACATTGGCAATGAAGGAGTCCTCCTTGTTCCCATGGCTATGCCTTTTACCTTCAAATAAAATTTATTCTGGAATCTAAAAAAGTTCATTGCTAAAACAAAATATGTAGCTTTTAGTAAGACAATTTTTGAAGGTTTAGAGTACGTAGGTCTACTGTTTAGGAAATATTTAACAGTACCTATAACAATATCATGTGGTATGTTTGTTTACAGTTATGTGACATCAACAGTAACTAGAATCGTGTTTTTTTAATCGGTTGATCTATTTTTGATAGTTTTGAATGAAGTCATCAGTGTATGTAGGATGGTTGCTTGGCAAATGGTTTTAGCTGATTATCGATAAATGCAGATATTCTCTCAGTTGGAAAACCGTAGCTGGTTGCAATTGGATGTCCTGGAGGTGGTCTAATATCTTTATGGTTTTTTTGGAAGATACAAAATGGGAGTTCTGAGAATTTTGGGAGTTTATAAATTTATGGTTCTTCATTTTCCCCATGTTGTTATAGACCTTTTTTAATAATTTTTATTAACTCTTTGGAATTATATTTGTCAAGTAGTGGGTATTTATTCCAGTCAGATAACTGTTTTTCTGCTTCAGTGACATAATTTTGCATTTTATGAATAATTATCTCATCTCCTTTATCAGCCGATGTTCTTATAATGTCTTTGTTATTTTGGAGTGACTTGATGGATTTTATTTCAATATGTGTTAAATTGTTTCTGACTTTAAGTAAACTTTAAGCATTGGATAGGTTGGACAATAACAATGATGAGACTAAAATAATGTAGGTAAAGTTATTATAATATAAATATATACTTGATAAAAATGCTTTAAAAAACTTACATTTTTTTTATGATGTGTAAGTAACTAATAATAACCCCTTTAAATGAAGTAGGACTGAATTATAAGTAATACAAATAATAATGATGAAATACGAGGAATAATAGGAACAGAGGTTGTTAATTAACCACTTTACAGACTGGTCTATTAACGGTGATCTCTTTACAATACGCCATAACACATGCTTATTACCCAACATATTCGCTTTGAATTGGCAATGTAATTACAACCATTTCAGCTGGTTTATTACTCAATAAATACGAGTTACTTCAAATTTTATTTGTCAATAATACTTTAATAAGTGTTACGAAAATATATTTCATTAGATACATCCTATTTAAGAATTGTAATATCCTGAAATTGTGTCAGAGAATTTTAGCCAAATATTCTGTTAAAATTGTAAACTTACAAGTTGAATTTGTATTGGTTGACTTCTTAATCGTAAGAAATCAATCAATACACGTATCATTATGCTGTTATCTATACAAGTAGTCTATACCACATTAAGACATATTTAATCAATTAAAATCCTAGTTAGACTGAATTTAATATAGTAATTATGTGTTATAGAAAAACCTTTTTATCTCTTATTTATTTCAATAAATATTAAACTATGCCTATTTTATGGGTTATGATTACAAATACCCATACAAACCCACTATTTTAATCATTGATAAATTATTGGAAGGCTCTGACTTAATGTAATAATTATAAATTATTAAATTAAGTGTTCTTAAAATACTATACGTTACAAATTGAGTTTCTACCTTAGGGATAATCTTTGAAATTTTTATTCATTTAAAGGATTTAGTTCCAATGAAACGTTTTATTACAATTTACATAAACTGTTTTAATGATTCCTCTTTCCACATAATTGTAAAATATTCCTAAGAAAATACTAAGCAATAATTAGAAAAGATATTTAGCCTTTATCTTGCAGATTGGAATGACAATTAATTTGTAATTTTCTTAGTAGGGGCCAACGTTTCTCTTATATTTATCAAAAGCAGGAGCCTACGGTGAACCGGCTAGAATCCCAGACTGATCTCCAAACGCATACGATGTAGAATTATGAGACCACTTGGAACTTGATTTAAAAATGAGATTATTTTTTATCAATTCAATACCAGTACAATATGGTCAACATTAAGGACATATCGATAGATGAAAAAGATTGATTCCTCAGGAAGAGAAATGAAGGTGGCAAATGGAATTTCTTATGGCGTACCCTTGGATTGTATCGATATGGTATCCTGGAATGACCTGATCGGGCTAGTAAGTCCTGCAGAATTGAGAAACCCCGTACAAATCTCTCCTTCGAAATCTCCATCCACTTCCGGTTTCTGAAATATACTTCCGGTATAAAATATGTTGAGTAGCATTGTTGATTGTACTGTTACTCCGATCAAGAAAGTGTTTACTTAAATTAGCTTAAAAATTCTAATACTGTCAAAAAGCATTTATTTCCTCCTTTCCGCTTGTAATCTATTCCCGATATAAGTGAAAGAGTGAGAAATCCTTACTAAGGTCTTGAAAATTACGATATAATCACTAATAATTAAATTGTTCTATCTGATTGTAACCTGGGAAAGAATGGCTCGATGAAGTATGTTAGTGTACACTCTTATTTCTTCCTCGATCCACTCTAAAAATGCCATATCACAATCTGAAAGAATCCGAACAGTTTTTATTACCTTATGTGCAAGCATTTGTATCTTTTTTTGACCTAGGCAGGTTTCATAACAGTGTTTGAATAGTATTTCCAATGCATTAGTTATTTAAATTCGACACCGTCGTAATATTTAGTAAAAGTTACATACTATTTTTTGTTCTCTACATTACTCTACTGATCGCAATATCACGGTATTATTCGATGTTCTAAGATTTAACGATACAAACATTTTCCTCAGTCTCTTCCGTGAACTTTTGTTAAGATTTTCAATAGCTGTTTCGGGTCAGTTAAGTTTCGAGTACCTTTCATAACTACTATCTTAGTTTTCCTGGATTCATAAATATTTCGGAAAATATTTTCCAATTTTCTCCTGGTAATACTTAAACGAAAAGTTATGAAAAACTGCCGAACTGATCCAGTCGTTCCCGAGATTAGCGATTGGCAAGCCGTTAATGTCTTTATAAGATTAATCTTCCAGGATAGGCACAGCGCAGAATACTACACTATTTTTCAGTCGCAGTTATGTATTGAGAATAGCGTAAGAAATAAAGGCATTATTTATTAATTTTCTTGCTAAATGCTCTAATAGAACGAAAGTAATTTTACCCCTCTGTACGTTGTCCTTATCGATTTAAATTAATATCCGGCATGTGATTTGGAAGAGAAGTTCTTGTGGTTTTCAAACAACCAAATAATTGCTTCCAACTTTCCCCATTACTAGATAACTGCAATGTTCTGCTTTAGTAACTACATACTGATCGATTTGCCAAAAAAACCTTAGAACTACTGATTAAACTAAACTGCAATATTCCTCAGCCTCAGAGTAACAGTTGGATCTAAAAATTATAACTATTTAGTTGTTAACAAGCAGTTACTGAACAATATAGATGTTTCAACTCGATTGAAACAATTTATTTTATGTTTTAGTACGTTAAAGTACACTTAGTCTTATTGTACTATACAAATGGACTCATTACAAAACATTATTCCCTATTAAATGCAAAAAACTAAAGCGTAAGCTTTTTTTCTTATCCATAAGCATATTAAATAATATAGTTCACTGTTAAATTGTCTCAAAAATATGCAATCCATTACTGCATAAGATTCATTGATAAAATTATACACCCAATCAATTCAGAGTATTTTCAAGAAACATCCTGAGTATATGATACACTTTTAAAGCAATAACACGTTTTCGGGACAGTTATTGCATGCTTTATTAAGCACATTTTTATGTCCTAAAACACAAATTACGTTGTTAGTTTTTTTATTATTATTGTTAAATTTAATTTTGTTTTAATCCGTTGTAAATACACAGAGAACATTAATATAAATGATTGGCACCAACTCGCGTAGACTTACATTATTTATTTCAAAATAATTATCTTTATTAAATTTAAATTTGATCCTTTAAAATAAATTACTGAATTTTATAGTATTTCTAGTTAATGCATATTACTGATTATTTCACAGTAATTATCTTATATAACATTCATTACTTCTGTATGTTTCTATTCGCAAACATTAAGCCACCACAGAGAATAGAGATAGGGAAACATAAAATCAAAGCCAGTAAATATATCCTCTCACCTCTCACCTGAGCTCCACCCATTGTTACAATGCTTCCAGTAAACAACTCAGGCTGATGTGGCTTTAAAAGCCTTTATCCTGGCATCAAAACTTGGGTTATATTCTCGTTCAATTTATTGTATGACCTATATCCGTAGTTACATATGTATAACCCTTATTATATATAAAAAATGTATTACATTGATATTAAAATCATATCAAATGTATTCTTTAAGGTATATTAATACAAGTAAATGTTAATGTACAAAGGTCCAAACCGAGAACCCTTCATAATAGTACTTGAGTATACCTGCTCTGAGTATAATATACGATAACACCAAAATTCTTCACATAATAAGTTATATAAATCGTTGTGGTTAAACTTACTTCTACAAAGAAAATACATCGTTTATTACAAATTGGTTTACTAGGTTATCGATGTAGGTAACACAACAAGCAAAGATAATTGTAAATAAAAAGAAGGTTATAACATTTTATTAAGGTAAAATTTGAACTAAACTCATCATTCTTGATATACTCATTATCACCACCCACAACTGAACTTATCAAAACAAAAACCTTCGCAGCCACGTTAGATGTTACAATAATTTATTTCAAAAACAATCTAACCAAGACTAAACAGTAAGCAGTTGCTTTCAGCTACAATAAAATTAATAAAAACCTTATGGAGAGACATGCCCAAGTGTGTTGTATTTTGGCAAATATTGCTTTGAAGTTGATTTATTTATTATTACCACAGTCAAAATACTTTTACTTGGGGGTGCTTTTGCCTTCATAATACCTGCCTTTGGTTTTAGAATGAAATGGGAATTAAAATTTAATTTTTAAACTAAATTCACTCAGGCTGTTCTGGATCTGATCAATTCAAATGTCTTTAGTAATCGTGGTAGTAATACTCTACAGAGAGACATGAGTTAAACTGATTTAAGTTTCTTCAAGGAACCTTTTATGTCTAAGTGAATGTTTCTCTTGGTAGTGTGGAGACTAAAATATTTGAAACCTATTGCAGTAAAACTGGCTGATTTTCAGTTATGTAGATCTTTTAAGGTGAAAAAGGTGATCTTTTTTTTTAGTTGCTTACCTTAGTTACTAAAATGCATTTTCTAACAGTGAGATGTTACTATTATATTCAAATCATTTTTACCTCTCAACTATGTTTTTGCAGTTGTGTTGCAAATTATTAGCTTACTTATAAGATCTCCATCTCTCATATCTCAAATTCACTTTACAAAAGTTCACCTTACTTTACATTCCTGTAGTCGTTTGGAAGAGAAAGCGTGTACCACGAGGCAGAAGATGGGTATCCTAATAGCAATTACACAAACAACATAAAACCTTCAGTGATAGTATAATAGGCTACAAAAACCTAAGATTAAAAAAATGATTACAAGTCTGTAATTGTACACGTTGATTCACTACAGTAGACGTGAGCAACAACCAATGTTGTTCTCATAACCAAGACCGTATCACATTTTGTGAGCGCCGCTTTCAGTTGCTGGATTGTGCTCAGCCTAACTCTAAATTGTGTTTCGTATTACACGTCTACGCGTTTACACTGAAAAGTAACGTTTCTCCTCGTTTTGCACCTCATTCAGTAAGCGTAAAATAAAAATTACTGACGGTATATATTTTAAAATTTTAACATTTTATTGTTAATCTCATAACAAAACTATACGAGAACATATTTAACATAGTTTACTTATATTTATAAACTAACACTATACAGTTTTATTTTAAGATAGGTGGAAACTAAAGATAAAAATAACACTATCGAAAATAGTCAGTTGTGTCATAATGTTCAGATAAATTGTTAGATTAATCTATCTACTTATATATTAACTGTAGAAAGGCTACCAGTAATAAGCTCTATGTTAATGCCCTAGCACTACTGCTCTTTTTATAAACGGATGGAAATAAAATATCCATTTCTGGTAATTCAGAATAAAGCTTTGTGTTCTGCTACCATCTATTTATTTACTAAAAACGTTTTTTTAACTATACAATTTCCAAATAAATCGAATTAAATTATTCCCAGTAAACCAATTTTGGCACGTTACTCTTTTTCATACCTTTTTTCCGTTATATTGTTTATTATATACTTACTTATGGATATAATCTTAAAGCACAGAGAAGCAACTAGGCTTTCCACACATAACTCAGCTATGGTGGGAACAGTTCCTTCAATCACAATGTTTAAGTATGGTTTGTCTGTAAATTGTCTTGGTTCTCTTCAGATTTTATTCCAGTTTTTATGGTCGTTTGAAGATAAATTTTATTCTACTAGTAGATGGTTGGTAAACGTAACTGATTACTTTACCAATAATTGTTAAACAACTGATCATAGAATCTTACAAGTTTAAGAACTGTACAATTATTAGAATAAGAAATCCCTTTTATAAAAATATTGAGTATTGTATAATAGGTAATCACAACAATAAGTTCAGTGCAATATCAGTTGATCTTACAGGTTTAACAACGATACGACCAATACAATAAAATCCCTCTTAAAACGACGGTACAAAAAATGGACTTTTATCCACCTATATTCACCTTTATTTTATGCCAACCACAAGAAAAGTATAACATATATGGTATTTTTGAAATAAATAACAAATCTATCTTCCTTTACGTAAAAAATGGGTCGTTGCATAAAAATTTACTAAAACTGTTTTTTTGTGCACAATGAATGAGCGATGTAACTAATAATTAACTTACCCGCATTGATTTGTTGGTATTGTTATTAGCATAACTTCTCTTATGATATCCCAGATCCCTTCAGTGTGCATTAAATTTGGAACACACGGTAATTTTCCAATATCTTACTATGTTTTATAGGACACTGAGGAAAAGGAACTGGGATATTTTCCTTTGTAACAATTTAAGATTTGTTGTAGTATTTTATTCTTTTTTGCTATTAAAAGTAGTTTTAAAAAGCCAGCTAAATCAAAAATTGTCTCTTTAATTAGGTATGGTGTTAAAAATCACACCGTTACATAATTGACAAGAGTAAGACCTTAAATTGCATATTACGTACTAGCTTATGAAAAATAAACCACATGTTTTAAAATTTTACGCTATCCAGAGCAACAGTCAAAATGTTAATTAATTGCGTGATTGAATGATAACTATACATTTATGATTATTAACAGAACCATTAGCAAGTTATTATAAAAAATAGTAAATTAAGCTTATTAAATGCGGTTTCTACGGGTTCAAGAACATTTTGATAGTTTGGATGTGGAGACACCGTTTTTAAGGATGGTACGAAAGGAGGTCTGCAATTATGTGTATATTTACCATAGTGCCATGGAACCGAAATCCACTAAGATTCACTCCTAGGATTTTATCCTTACAAGTTCTCATAACATACTTGCAAATATTTATGTAAGACCCATTGCCTGAAGTGAGTAGAATATAATTTGATTACACTATACCCAGTATCACACTTATCAATAATTTAACGTGGTTGCAACATCCATGATATCTGGCAGCATCCGGTAACATATGATGTTTTCTTTTTATAGGCTACGTTTTATATTTCAAATAGGTGATCATCGGTCCATTGAAGACACAGAAACACGCTCTCTTACAGGGGATATACAAGGGCTATTTTGTTACTTTGATGTGGCGTGTATGTCACCCTGAGTCTGCAGAGCGATGGGCTATGACGTTTCTCAACAACCTAAGTCCTTCACTGTGATGGCTAAATTCTGCACTCTAATTGTGTATTCCAAATATAAATGACGAGTGTCCCGTATTTGTGACTTCAGCAACTCTCCGTCAGTTCTGTCTTATGTATATATAATATAATAGCTTAAACAATTTTGAAAACAAGTTACTGTTTCTAAATTCTAAAAAATAAATAGTTTAAATTACATATAAATATTAACTATTTAAAATCATTATCAAATAATTTACTCTCGGTGGATTTTTGACGCACTGATTTTAAAACAGTTAGCGTCATTTTGTTAGAGGAAGTAATATTACTACTACGTAGCGTATTATATCATTTTTTGCTTCTACAAACTGCCAAATATATCAATTATATTCATTATTTTTAATGTGTTATTTCCCTCAACTAAAAAATATCTTAAAACCAAAAGATTTACGCTTTATTTTTTTGAAACTATATAATAAAAAGTAGTTTATTATATAAACAACTTTATATAATGAATTTTGTATGTAGTTTACATTTATGGAATTTATTTTTTTTTACGGCCTTAAATGTGCCAACACGTGAGGTCGGCCTAGGAGAGCATAATTCTTGGGTTAGGTTGCACGTGTCTCCTTTTCATAATTATCAGTCTGTAAAACTAATTAGCGGATGAGATCAACACAATTTGGGTAACAAAAGTGACACTCCACAAATCGTGAAGAATCAACTTAGTTTCCCTAAACAAAAAATAAAGCCGTATTATACTGAAAGCTGCTGTTGACGGAACGTACATACCATTGTTCTGTGTTTACAAAGCTGTGTAGCAGTTTGAGTAATTGCTTGTCGTGCGATGTTGGTCTGTTCCCAACTGCTTTAATTATTCTCCACACTCTTAGTAGGTGTAGTGATAATGCTTCTGTGCGACCTAACACTACTTGTCCCACAAACACTGAAAAGTAACAATATGATTCAGTTGAAAGAAAGTTGAACACACGTCAGACTCCCTTCCCCCTCTAACAGTTGATTTGGGGCCAAACATTGTTTACCATTGGACCCAAATGGACCGACTTTTACCATTTTTAATATCTATATAGAGGTAGTAGAGGTGGAATCTCCGGTATCTAGTAAAAAATGGGCACACAGAAACAGAAATCTGCTTTCGTTATTAACTGTCAGGAGAGAGCACAAACGGCCGAAATGGCTAATTTATAAAATATTTATGTGTTGTAATGGCTCAACCCTCGATCTTACATAGCAAAATTATTGCTGTGTTTCCTTTTACACGTACTTTAGACAAAAAGACAGAAACCGTGTTTAAAACCGAAAAAACTAACAATATCTTCATTAATTAATGACAAACAGCTATTAAGTTTGTTTCTTTCTCGCCCTCTCTCTTACTTCACACAGTTTACGTGCGGGATACAGATGCATTATTAATACACTTTTTTAAATACTTTCATATGGTTACTACACAGTGCAATACTCCTCCCATGTTATCCCAGGAAAAATTATACTCTACAATTAAATTACTTTTTATAACTACTAATAATAACAATAACAATTTATAATTGCAATAACAGTTTAACACTATTAAATACACCACATCCAACACACGTGTATATACGTACGAATTTTATTATGTAATGTAATAAATTGCATATTATACCAATGGTATTTATATCTGAGATTTGTTCCAGATTTGAACGCTCTGGTACTATGAATACTTGTTGCATCGATAAAATATTTGTACTTAATATACAGACTAGAAAATAAATTAGTAAAAACCAGGGCTACCATAAATGAGATCCATATTCCAACCATACTTTTTCATATTTTCAATCCCAAATTATATAACACAGTAAAAATAATACAATTTTAAGCTAAAATCTTGTAGTTTGTTGAAATCAACTAATCAAAAAGTAACTTTATCAGATTTTCTGGTAAATTTCGAATGAGTAATCCTGTTTATAATCTTGTTTATAATTTGTCCTCCCATTGCTAACGTGGGTCTTGATAGGCAAACAATCAAGACTCTTCAAATCGTAGACTACAGATTTACACACGGTATTTTGACCTTCTAGGTGACCTCTTATTATACTTATTATTTGTACAGACGGGTTGAAATTTGATGTGCTTCAGCAACTAGAGTGAGGGCAATAAAATTTCTTTATGTTCATCCACTAATGAGAATGAATTAGTACATTTCTATCATCAGTTTACAGTTTAATTAAATGATATAAAATGCTATATACAGCCTCTAAATTGGATATTTTAATGAATTTCGACGATTTTTGTATCAATTTGAACTCATTATAAAGCACTACATTCAATTTATATGTAATTATGCCAGAAACGTAAGTCATACAGTTTCTGCATTTAAGATTTAAATTTTATTGTATTTTATGAATCACAAATAAAACTGTTATACGAATATATTTAATTTCAAATTTTATACGAAAATGTTCAAGTTAACAGTGAGTCCGGTTTATGTAACAACCAAATAACAGATAAAATAGGGATCGGATACTGGTATTTTAGAAGCTGTTAAAACAAGGACTAAGATCGCTTATTTCCTCTGTTGTAAAAGTTTCAAAGAGAAGTAGATTTAAATACTTACCAAAAGTTTAAAGGCAGTTCTGGGAACTCTTCGACTTCAATGTTTAAATAAAGTTGTTCAACTCAACCTTACTTGTTGGAGGCTTTTCAGTTATTTACACAATTAATTGATTACAGACGATTAAGTATTCAAATTACAGTCCAATATTCTCAATTTACGTTATTGGGAAAACACTGAAAAAGTTAGTAGCCATTTTCAATATATCCAAATTCTTGAATTTTCATTGAATTTTACCCTGGCTTGACTCCCGAACGTCTATATAAAATAGTATTGCTAAATAGAATTTCATTATTTGTATTGAGAACTCAAGTACGATTTTTGAAGTGAGTTAATGTATGAAATATATGTACAAGAGTTTCAGAAAACACTAATACTACGGCAGCAATAAAACATAGCTTCAAGGCCGTTTTGGGTTGGTAAAAAGAAAAGTTGGAAGAATTGAGGAATCGTGGCTGAACATTATCCGATACAGAGTTAACAAGACTAGGCTATCTCGATCTTAAATGGATTCTGACATTGATAAAAACTGGTGCTATGTAAACGGAGATTCATCCCGTGTTAATTCTTATTCATTAAGGTGTATGATATATTTATTGCAATAAACTTATGTGTATTAGGGTATACTATTCCACTTAAAACGTCCATTGATGTCTCATAGGAATCGTGTCAACTGTGGCTAAGTCGTATTAACGTTCTACTATTTTAAAATTTTTCAAAATGCATTTATGATGTGAAAATCTCGCCTGCACATATGTACGCCCTAAGTAAGTCTTTACGTGCTAAGAACAAGAAAATCTCTGCATTAAGATATCATTAATGACCAATTACTTTTATATAACATATTGGCTGAAGAGAGAACACTTTTCATTGCATTGTTATGAATAATATTTTATATACTGCTACTCATATGACCAGCAAATACAATCACAATTTTCTCAAAATAAATGTTATTCTTTTGATTTCTTATTTTTTATCGTCTTATGAAAGTATACCTATTTTTAATAGTCTTCTATGATAACGATGTGGTTTAAAACTAAATGTTCCAATTTTTCCAAACATTTCTTTAAAACCAATAAAACACAATGTATCATATTTATTTCGCACAGATTACAGAGCTATTAATGTTAAAGTGAAGTTTAAATTTACATTATTTAAGAAAAGTCATAAAATTATAATTATTTTGCTTGCAAAAACAAACATAATATAATTCACTTATTTACTTGCAAGGTTATGGGGTTTATTTGAATACCTTATAAAATAAAAATTTAATGTACCCTATTTTTAAGACTTTCACCAATAGTTGTCATTTCAGTTTAATGTAATTTTATACTTCTTTCGGTTGAACATTAAAGTTAAAAAACGGAAAATATACTCTTCATGTATTTTGATAGCGGTAATCACCAGGATCATCAATGCTACTGAGATTTAGTCTCTTGTCAGTATTACATACACAAGAGCTATTCTGCCTCTTTGATGTGGCCCGTTTGCTGTAGAGATCCTCAAAGTTGAGAGGCGCTAAATTGACAGTCACGTCCTTCAACGTAATGCTTAGTAAAACTCTACGTATTCTGTTATTTATTGCGGCTACTAAGATCACGTAAGAATGTTAGCAGTGGCTTTACTGATGCATTTATATGTATTATACAAGTAGTACATAAGCGCGACTTTGCCCGCTATGTCTGTCCAAAATACCGTGTATTTGATTGAACAGCTCTCACGATTTCAGTAACGCTTTAACTATTCTATATCAATTTAGAAGAACGGCAAAGTCTAAGTTTATAGTTTTCTCAGTCAAAGCACTTGTGATGTGATATGATAGGGTTCTATGATGTTTAAGGTGGAATTATTCATATATGGTACAATATATACCCATTTTACAGTGTTTATGATTAAGAGAACCAGAGTTTAAGCAAAAGTGTGAGTAATTCTTATTTTAGGTTTTGCACTTAAATTACGTAATTATAGTTTAAATTACGTAATTATATTTACTACGCAAAATTGGACCTATATATAATTTTTAAATGAGTTGGATTCAAAAAAGTACATTTTCCAAATTGTATGGATATAGATATCGTTATTGAACATTAAAAACAAAAGCCTTCATCAATAATACTAGCAAATCTCAATACTTAAATTATGCCGATTTCCATCCATATATAATGATAATATCTGATATAGTAAAATTCTTAATTCCCAATCCATGTTCCACTATTTCCTCGGTCCAGTCTAGGAATGACATCAGTATTTATATAGGTACCTAATCAGTATTGTATACCCCATCAGTGACAAATTAATGCGATGTCAACTCGCCGATATCTTTTCATAAAAAATTGCATTTACTGTCTCGTGTATAGCTTTGTGACCCAGAATAAATAAATTTGTTTGCCTTTTCACCATGGTGTTGAAATAACAAGTGTTATTACTATTATTATTCTTTCACTCTATAAATGTAATCAAATTGAAAATATTGGTTGAAATAATTAAACAATCGTGCTGTAATAATACAATGTTTATACATAACAGTTTAATATTGGCTCTTGGAATTCACATTACACGACTTTATAAACCAAGATGGGATTTTTGGCTGCTTTAAAGGCCAGTGGGGCGTAGCCCTGAAAGATTTATGAAATATCAATAGGCCTATGTTCATCCGAGAGACCCTATGAATGCCAAAGTACATATTCAGTACAATCAGTTGAATAGTTTATACTTGTAAACAAAAAGAACAAACAAAGGTACATTTACCTGTATAATTAGGATTAGGATTATGATTAGGATATAAAGCAAACTCTCTCTTCCTGTGTGTAAATCGCCATTATTTACATTCCAAACTCAAATTTTGAACCCTTAGTAAAACAAATTAGAATTTTTAAACTACCCGGAGCCCGCCTCACTGGCAAATAAAGTTGCAGAAATCTCCACAATAAATCAATTCGTGAATAAATAGTTAAAAATAGACACATTTTCAAAGCAAAATTTACATAACTGGTTTTTTATTAATAATCTATTTCAAATACTCCAGCTGGCGCGAAAACAGCTAATGTAAACTTTGCGCAATTTACTGTTTACTGATATTGCTCTTCTGTTTAATTGTGCACATTATTGTTTACCGATATCGCTCTTCTGTTTAATATGTATAGGAACCGAAGTTTGTTTAAGAGTATTTTTATGCTTTTATCACATGTACATAAATATATGATTTTAAGAGAGATGGAAATTAAATCAATATATTTGGAAACTACTCATCACATAAATAGATACATTTATTTGTATGTTTAGTTCTTTCTCTTTTTATACGGGCTGTAGCCAAATTATAAGCTATTAAATCAACTTAGCTATATATTGTTTACAATTTTTTCCCGCTATAATGCAGCAGTTCAAAATTCATTCAAATAATAATCGTAATAAACTGGGATAAACTGTAACAATCCTTGCTATTCAATCGATCAATAAGAAAGGATAGAGTAATGAAACTAGAACGCAACACAAGAGACGTTTACAGAATGAAAAGCAATAACGCCAAAAGAAGCCTGTGAATAAAATCAGAAGCTTTAACGCTTGAATAAAAGTAAAATGTGCTTATAAAACGAAGCAAATTAATGCGAATATCTTAGACCATCATGACGTTCCATCTTAGTTACTTTTATCAAAAGCATACAGTTTTAAATGCTAATGAGATTTCAGTCTCTCTAGAACCAAAACCTATATATAAGTCCTATTCATTTTTGATAAAGAAACTTTGTAAAAAGGAAATTTATTTTTTCCAAACATAATAGAAGAAGACTGCTTAAACGTTCCAATATTAATATTACATCAACATAAGTTTAAACTAAGATTACAAATTGTGTAGAATTAGTCGCAACCCCTTGTGTGTTACCAAACCAAAACTTTTATAATTACAAACTACATGCGCATACGTAGATAAGTACACGATAAGTACAGATTCTACCTGACAGTAACCTAGCAAAGTAAAATTACCTATTTAGAAATCGCATTTATGCTTTGAACAATTACAATCCATTCAAATATAAAAATATACAAATGTCTGAATATTTTTAAGGGAATAAAGACTCGTCATACAGTCATTGTTTTAGAATTCAACTGTTTAAATAAAAATGAATCTTCAGTTTGATATTTAACAAGTGAAATCACATTTGCATTATAATAGACGATTTTATTATATTATGTATAGGCTACATAGTATTATATTATGACATCTACGCTGACTCGACAGAGACACAAAGAATACTCTGAATTATAATAAAATATATCGAGTTCATAGAAAATACACTTTAAAAGGTACGGAAATGGAACGCAACAAAAATAAAAGTCTACTATACAAAAAGCTGTCGATGGCGGTCCTCGTTGTATTGTTTCATGTTTACAAATGTGTGGTAGTAATTTGAGTAATTGCTTGTGCAATGTTGGTCTGCTCGCAACTGCTTTAATTACTTCTCCACACTGTTGGTGAGTTTAGTGCTAATGTTATTGAGCGAATACATATAAATTAAGCTTAAACTAAAAAAAATATTCTTTTTTGACAACCTGTAATTTGGTCTTCTATTCGACTTATTTTCTCCTTCTTTAGGGCACGGGACTGTAAACTATCTCAAATTGAAAAGTTTTTGTGCTAACTATACGACATACCATTTAAAAGGTTATTTAGTGTTCTTTCAATAAAACATTTTGCACTCGCAATTGAAATAAAAAAACTACCATAGGAAAAAAATCTAAAATTTCCAAAAATTCTAGTTATTTAGCAGAAGGTTTTTAAGATATTTTCAAATATTTTAAAGGTTTTTCAATTTTTTTACACATTTTTCAGCTTTAAAACACCTCTAAAATGCGTGCCACATGATTTTAAACATTTCTAGATCTTTCATTTTTTAAAATTTTCTAGATTTGTACTCGTAAGAGTCATTTTCGGGCTCATCCTGTATTTTAAATATGATAAAAGCAATTATTGCGGCGTAGTCCGTACACGTTTTACTGGGTTTATGGTGTACTGCATTGCTCTATATAAAGCGTCTTTTGCAACAAGAAACATTTACTTGAAAATGCAAAGTAACATGTTTTCTGGTATATTATATATAATAATTACATTATCAATTTACTTTCATTTGTGATCGATAATTATAATCTTTATAGTTATAAATTGGTACGTTTTTATTCTAACAATTAAACTTTTGTCATCTCTAAATAACACATAATAATGTTTTATCTATCGATTTGACACTAAATAAATGATATTACTAGATTGATATTTATGTAAAATTGCACTGTAAAGACTAATTGTGTATTTACTTATACTTGTTTATGCCTGGAATTATACAGGATACATAAGATAAACAAATTTAATTCAGAATTAAAAACATTCTTATCTACTAACAATTACTAGTAGACTTGGTACATCTTTCCGTAATATAACTTGAAGCAATCGCTAATTCCCATATCAAAATATCTGAAACAACTATGTTAATTAAATCACACAATAAAATAAGTTATTGATATGCACATTCAATTTTAACTTTGTAGGTAAACTTTGGTAGCTACTTACTTTTATTACCTACCAACCGTTAAAATGGTCTTCAGAAAACTTCTTCGGCGTTTAAACAAAGTTGCTTCGTACAGTATTGCAAACTTGTTGGAGGCTTTTCATCATGTAATTACACAATCTCAATTAATCAATTGTTGACTAAATAATTTACAAGCTTTTAATAAGGTTATCTTGAGGAAAGTTCGATATATGAAGTAAGTAATGAGATATATATATATATATATATATATATATATATATATATATAAAATTTGTATAAATGACAAATTTATACAAATTTTATTAATGTAAATAAAAGTAGTTTTTCAGGTATTTGGTCTTCCATCATATGTTAGTTTAGTTATTTGAACGCATATGTGACAGATACGACCAAATAAAATATAATTTAATCGTAAAAAGTATGACCTCTGTGGTTTAATGGTAGCACTTTCACCTGGCAAATGAGAGATCCGGGTTCGAGTCCCGGCGGAGTAAGCACGCTTTTGTGATTCAATGTTTATTGGAAAAATTAGGTCAACAGAACTGTCTATTGATTTTGAAACTAAAACTTGATGCTATGTGTATATTGTTAAATTTCCATATTTTTGAAAAAACATTAACTGAAACTCTTAAGGCCACAGGTGTGTGTGTATGTGTGTGTGTGTGTGTGTGTGTGTGTGTGTGTGTGTGTGTGTGTGTGTGTGTGTGTGTGTGTGTGTGTGTGTGTGTGTGTGTGTGTGTGTGTGTGTGTGTGTGTGTGTGTGTGTGTGTGTGTGTGTGTGTGTGTGTGTGTGTGTGTGTGTGTGTGTGTGTGTGTGTGTGTGTGAATCATAGAAAAAACTAAAAACTGTTTTAAGTGTGCCTTATAAGTCACCTGCACTTAATGTATGGTATAACATAATGGAAGTGTGATGTAGGGAGGTAATTTTGGTGTGGAACATGCAGTATTATGGTTTGCACATTATCTTTTACGGTGCATTACCGTTATGGACAGTATGTATTACAGTGCCGAAGTGCCAAGTGGGTCGTGGTAGGGTTATTTGTACGCTTCAGTAGTTTGGCACAGCAGTGACAACATTGACCTACTGAGTGCTAATTAATTATTAATATTTATTTTGTAATGTCGTCTATTAGGCACGCCAACGCCCTTGAATATTACCCATTATGAATAGAGATATTGTATTAATCTGCCCATTCTTTTAAAATAACGAATTACTTTGTAAATTCATTAATTATTATTAAGTTAATATTCGGATTGGATTAGCACAGGTGTTTTCAAATTTGCAGTAGAGTACACCGAATAGATTAAACACTGCTGGGTGTCATTTAAAGTATACTACTCGTATAATAACTGTGGAATAATTAGAGATTATACTCGTAATATAACTCTTATCCGACGGTGATAAGTACGTATATCGGCTATATGAATAAAGCACATTTTATCTAACAGTAGACATTGGTAATATTCCTATAATTCTCCATATCTGATCAAAAAATCATGTAAATGGTTGTGGAAAGCAGAAGTATTTATCATCTTCGAAGTTTGTTTATAAAATTGCTTGTCTTATTCGTAAATCAAGCAAGCCATAAGTACTTATCTTATAAATTTGTCTTAGAAAGCATTTTAAATAAACATTGAAATTTAAATTACGTGTCAATCAAATATGCTAAAGACACAACGTGGCGATACACCACACCGCGTGTTGCGTGACAGGAGGCAAAGTTCAACCACATGAGGTTGCTCATTTCATTCATAGACGTATATCGTACACACAAGTTTTTCCACCCCTCCCCCCCCCCGACCCGCCAGATAATAGGGAAATGTTTTCAGCCTACTAAGTGATAGATGTTAATGACGGTCAGCCAAATTCCATGAGTAGACATTGTTTTTACTTATGTAAAAATGAAGCTTCGTGCAAAATGTAACGTCTAAAATCGCAAACTTTCTCGATATGATACACTCACATTTTTTTTTATTGATGTAGTTAATGATTAAAATCATAAAAGTACTAGTGAAATAGGGAAGGTACTAAAAGCAAGCGTGCGCTGAAATAAAACTTATCACCTACTTACTCTTAACATTGACTTTGCACTCTATTATGTTTTTCTTTTTTACTTTATGAATAAAGTATATGTACTAATTAGTCACATGATACAATTTCGTATTATAACTGATATAATTGGTAAAAACATTAATTTGGATGTGTTTGGATAATTCTCTTTTTTTGTTTTTTTTTTTTTTTAAAGGAGAGGCCGATCCCCTTTTAAGCCTTATTTTGTCCGCCCTCATGGGCCACTGGCCTGTGCGAGGATCTTATCAAACAGAATAAGGGGGAGAGTCTATACAGTACAAGGTCAATGGTACTGATAAAAAGTGCAATGGTTACAGACAGGATTCGAACCTGCGTTATCTCTAACTCAGACCCAAAGTCCAACGACTTAGACCGCTCGGCCATCGGCACTCCTAAACTCTTAAGCCAATTAGGCAACATAAGTTAATATTGCACAAGTTAAAATTTTTATAATGTAATTAGCTTGTTTACTACTTACTTATTCTTTTATATCTCCTTAACATCATGGTTACCCATAAGACCAATATAAAATATTATCTGACGCTTTGCCAAATTCCATGAAGTAACATGCATTATCATCGAACTTAGTGTTTCCTATACATGAAAGAAGTTACATACAAATTTTAAGTCTAAACTTCAGTTCGTTTTTTGAGACATTGTGCGGACAGACAGACGGATATTATATCTTTGTCAGCACCTCGTGCGGTAGGCTTCGCTAACGCTCAGCCAGGAAGACGTTTACGGATTCATCTTCGAAGCCAAAATATATACAACTTTTAAGTAAAGACAGCAATTTTTTGACACGGTGTTAACTGGAACTAATTTTTCCGATTACAACAATAAATTTAAACTATGTTTATTTCAGATTTACCCATCAGAAAACACAACATTAATATTGACCATTAATATATTTATCGTAGAGAGTATATTAAACAAACATAACATGCACATACACATGGCAGGCGTTTGTTATTTGGTATTGTTTTTGTTTATTGCGTTTTTTCTGTATTTTGTTTTCCTATTCTTTTCCTTTGCCCCCAACTTTCTTTATACCTTTTGATTGCTCACGGTTTGGACTATTTTACTCTTGGAATATTCTTCTGCTCCTCTGCTATTAGTCTTTGCATTACCAGATCAAGATTATGTTCTCATTGTCTCATCAGGTAACGCTCAGGTGCACTCAATTGTGTACCTGATGATAACACCACTTTATCTTGATTACATTTGTTTGTAGTCCAGGTAACTCTGATGTTGAAACGATGTAGAGAGTTCGTTTTGAGCATCTTCGTCGCCTACTGTTTTGGAGATATTCAGATTAATTATTGTTAATAATTGTTAATTCCAGATTCCAGGAGTCAAATGTGTCAAAGCGTTATAATTCAAACCTGCAATAACTGGAAGTTGAAGTGGAGCTGATCTTAAAATTCTTATAGACTTACTAAGGTTGTATCGTTGCATTAATGTACAGGTACGATAGATTATCCAAATATTTTTCACAATATTGCCTATAAAAATGTTATAACTTTCTGTTGCTGTTTGTAACGAGGTATAAAGTTCCGTTAACACTGGCTTGTTAACTCAAACCCTTGTTTTAGCTAGCTAGTGTGTATAATTATCCTCTGATCCACACAAACGGTGTAATTAAAGTTGTTTAGTGTGCACTGGAATTTCCGCATATATTTGAAATTGTTACACGCCACGATTTATTTAGAAACCTTAAGTATGATTCGAATCTTCAAAATCATACAAAGATGAAATATGAAATTTATTAATTATTATTTATGTGCTCTTATTAACTAGTTTTAATTTATTGTATTAGTTTCTTCCCCAATATTTTTCCTTGAAGCATTCTTTCTATAAGACGCTATATTAATCTAAATCCAAGAAACAAATCAAGAACAGTAAAAATTTATAATTAAATATATTTACTATGCTGGTTAAAAAAACCCATATCTCAAACAACAAATTAATCCATTTATTAAAAATTAATATTCATTTATTAAAAAATCCCTTATATAGGAACACCATTCTGCCTTACACGGTTACAAGGCGGTGGTTACAAACTGCTCATCCTGGTTATACACTATATAGGGTGTATCAGACCACCTGGGCCACATGTATCGGCCAAGCTAATCTCACCCCCTCGATCCCTTTCTAGGCCTTATTCTGCCAATCCACATGAGACACTGACCTGTGCGAGAATTAGTATCAATAAAACAGAATACGGTGGATAGTCGATACAGTAAAAGGTTAATGGTTCCGATAAAAAGTTCTACGTTTACAGACAGGATCTGAACCTGCAAATTCTCCAACAAGGTATTTTGTTTGTAGTTGAAAAAGAATTTTGTGTTAAAAAAACTATCCACATGCGTTATGTCGTATTGCCAGTCGGTATTGTATTTTTTATAATTAAATGTTTTATATTTTGTATTTTCTACTTGGAAAAATTAGTTTCCAAGTGTTTTTATTTTTAGTAGCTCTTGATGACGTTTTTACAAGCGGCAATATAAGGCGGTGATGCCTTAATGCTGAAAACACCATACTTAATACATAAATAGTAACTGTTTAGAAATATCTAGCTTATGTAACTGTTTTCTTATAATTCGCCATCAGTTTCAGAGGTAGAGAAATTAATCTAGCAAGTGTTTATATATTAGATCTGTTCATTAAAAATGAAAATTATTTATAAAGGCAAAATCAATTTTAAATAAGACTATGGTTCATAGACTCTGTGTTACGATTCAAAGTTTGTAACCCAACCCATTAAAAGTCTCCTAACGTAAACTTCTATATCTCAAAAACTTATGTACTAAATACAAATGCAGATCCATCAGTTCGTAAAGCTGTAATTTTAAAATGTTCTTTATATTTATCTGATAAGAAACTTTTAAATCTAATTTTTGGAGAGTGTATATTTTAGTTTATTTCAAGGAATTTCTTTAAGATCTTCAAATATATAAAACATATGAATCATTAATATATTACTTTGTTCTCTATAATATCTGGAAGAGATGAGTGAGTAAGGGCTTACTTTTCCACAATAGGGTGTGCTCTAGAGTTTAGTATCGGTGCAAATTTCACTCTAGTCGGTTTCGATGTTACTTTGGAGGTGATTACGCCGCCGTACTTATGCTATGGAAATTTAGTAATCTAACAGATCTAAAAAAATAACAAAAACTTTAGGTATATTACTTTACTATAAAGTATGCTAAATTTATAAAACTCAAGTAAAGTAGTTGTTATGACTCAATAAACTAATTTTCATTTCTAGTACTTCTTGCTTGTAGGTACGAAAAACGTTTGTGCCATATAAATAAGTGAAGGGGGTGAAAAACTTACTAGCTAACATGTAATAATCGTAAATATGTAGTAATTGAACTTCACTAAATTTTATTATGTGTAATGTTTATTACACTACAAAATTACAGGGAATAAACAAAAGTATGACGTAATGCCGTATATAGATTACCATTAGAACCGATTTTGGATAGTAATCCGTGAGTTCAGTACCATTATAGTTAGGAACATTTCTCAATACATTTTTAATTCTCGTTGTTTACATGGATTCTAAATTAGGCGGCTTTGAAGAGCATCCTTTCTACAAAACAATTCTTGAGATGAAACGTAATACGACAATTTCATGTAATTTTGATTTTACACCAATACGACCTTTATAATTTGTGTAAATAAAGAATAACTGTTTATACATCATATCGCAATTCTTCATACGATGCAAGATTTAATTTAATTTACTATTTATGTTTAAAATTTCGAGTTTCTTCTTATTAAATTTTTGATTGTAGAGAAGATTTGTAGAAACATTTCGAATCAATTCAAGGATTATATACATTTTATTAAATTAAAATGCATTATTTTATCATCTTTTTACCTATCATTTTCTATTTAAAGAGAATTATTGAAATTGTAGAATTAATAGTTGTATAGCTGTGCCTTAAAATTCCTGCATTCCTTGAGAATGCACGGACAGGAAAACTTGTGCAATGTTTGCAAATTATATTTTAGCAGGTTTTGTATTTATTTTTTAGTTTATATTTTGAAACAGAACAGTTTTTTTTTTATTTTTATTGTTTCTAAAATCTTTATTAACCCTTTATTGCCTAAAATATATTATTTTTAATAAGTATTTATATTACTATAGAGTGACTGTATTATTTAAAATTGCATATTAAAACTCATTTTTGTAAGTAAATAGTTGGTATGTAGAAGAACGAACTGATCAAGCTTTAAATAATTTTACCCCTGAATTAGAGATGAGGACGTACGGACTGTACTTTAATTTAAAATTATCAACTTTTTTGTTTTTCTCGAGAAGACCTGGTAAATGAGCAAAACTCTTTACTATCCTTGGTGATTTTTAAACGTACATTGATATATTTTAGAAGCTGCAGTTCTTATCTACATTTCTAAAAATACATATAATATTAGATAATACTGCCTCCACAAAGTATTACAATTTTTTTTCAAACCATGAAAAGTTTTTTATTCTTTGCAACCAAGATTCTTTACAACCATTTCTTAAAATAATAATGTCATAGAATATTATCAGATAACCAATTATTTCCCTTCGCTTTGGCTTGTTCATTTATTTGGTATTAAATCTATAAAAGTATAACTAAATCATAAATTACTTTGTTTATTTAATTTTATGGTTTTTCTAACAAAATTTATAGAATAAAAGTTTGATAATATTGTACTATAATTAATTATTTCTCAATTTCGTTCCAAATTTTGCCAATGCAGCCGCTGATATTTTAAATAGGGAAAAATAGATAGATCGAGACGTGATTTTTAATCATCATTTCAAGCAAAAGTCATCTTGTTAATTAGAATCTTCTGTGATTCCCTTGCAGGATGGATCACATAAAACTGGTTTGGGCAAACTGTCTTCATCGGCTTGATGAGTCGGATTTGGTTTCACGACATGAAATAAATTTGTATCGTTTTGTGATTACTCTATTTCATCGGATCTTTTAGATTGCTAGCAATAAAAAAGAAAACATAATGGGTAAAAGTTAAGTGTATGAGAGAAAAGGATTTATAGGAAGAGCGCAACGACCCACAATCTTACCCCATTTTATTCGCCACCATTTACTACCACTCTAATGGTCTTTTCTTTTAGAACAGTCATATATAGCTGTATATATAAGAACCCTTGTATTTATTCTTATTCAAATATCGGCCCTGAAAATGACAAAACTCTTTGCAAAATTGTCGTGTCTACGAAAACGCTGTAAAATTCGTATTGAAATAATGCGGTCACCAATAGAAGGAACATTGACGAAGAATGGTTGTTGAACGCCATTTTATACAGGAAGGCATATTTTAAGAACCAACTCCATAATACTTACAATTGGTCTAACCCCTTTAGTTGGACGAATATTAGCCAAACTTTAATCACATATTCCACTAAGCAAATCCTAACCAGCGAGAGCCCACAGCCGTATCTGAAGCTAAGGAAGCTGAGCCTGTATACCAAAACATATTTGGAAATACTATAGACGTCTTCCGGTAAGATATATTTTTAAAATTCAGTGCACTAACGTTGTATATGGTAAAGTTCGCCCAAGGATGGTTTTTTAGGGCCGAGTGAGATCATTGGCTCTAAAATCTATATTTCAACCTAGGCCTATAATCCATATTGAAAATAAGGTGAGAGATCTGGGAGGAACAGAAACGTATAGACTCTAATGAAACGATTTTTAGTGAATATCAAGAATCGCAGATACTTCATAATACTTAATATTATCGATATATATATATATATATATATATATATATATATATATATATATTAGCCAAAATAAACTTTGCCAAGTGCCGTTTTATCGTGAAGTTCCTCAAGTACTGAAATGTTATTATTACACAAATAAATACACACAAAAGGGACTTTGTGTTGACATAGATTTTATACTCATAGCAATCCTCAATATCACAACCTACTGTATACAAGACAACCATTCCTACTGTTTCTTCCTACTGTTTTGGAAGAAATATAAAATTTGTTTTTGTTGGTTTTTTTATAAAAAACTGTAGCTTGTAATTATAATTATGGTTTTTGAAAAAATAAAGTAAATTAACATTTTTTTATTAATGAAAATATACAGATACCTCCTTCACACTAAAAGAATAAATTTGTTACATATATTTTTTACATCTAAATAATACAAAAATATTGTGGATTATTAGGGAAATAATAAAGGATATTGGTAAAATTTTCTTATAGAAAATGCGTTTAGTATTAGAAAAACTTAATTTTATACCATATATTTTCGTTGCTATAGGAAATAATACAAAATGTGCTACAAATATCAGTGTGAGAAATTATTTGTGTTTGTTCAATAGTTTATTGAATACGCAACTGTTTTTATCCTTCAATCCAAGTAAAAGCGTTCGATGTTTTGCAGTACTAATGCGAACTTTATATTCTTCTACCTCCGTGTTCAGTGAATCGCTTTTATTTGTGGTGTTGTTTTCTTCTATAAGCTGACTTGTTTGGTTGGACGGAAAGTAATTGGTGTTGTGTTTGTTTGCCAGGAACTCGTGTGTTTTAGTGAAAACATAACTGCTTCTACTTTTGATATTTATACAGTTTAGATTAGAGGCAATGAAAGTGTTAAGTAAAGTTCAATTCGTTAAACTTTTTAATTTCTATGCATTTTTATGATAACAATTTCATTAGACTAACGGTTAATGTAATTAGGTTTTTATGTTTTTTTATTTTAATTTTATGTCAGGTTTAATATAGTAAACGCTTTTTGTTAGATATGAATTGTTATTTAAATATGACTTACGTAATAAAAGTAAAAATATAGATACTAATAAAAACTATATTGGTTATATACTCGTACACGTACACATAGATGTAAATTTTGTGATAGTTGAGTTCAAGCAGTTATTTAGTTAAAAGCCGTGTCCGTCTTTCTCCAATACGCAATAATACGTAGTGCAACTGATATTATTTTTTTTTTTTTATTATTGTTTCAATTCATAAAGTGTTTACCTACAACTTTCAATAATTTTAATTTTGAAATATCATCTATCTGTGTCGTCTATAGTATCCAACTGCCAAATGACTGAAGTGGGGTTATGTATTCCAGTGAGTCTGAGGTCAGTGCATTAAAACTAATATGGAAGTCAATACAAGGTCCTAAAAATACTGAATATGTAAAAACTGTAAAACTTCCAAACGCAATTTGGTCAACGTAATCGCAGACACAGATACTGCTATTGATATTCTACTTATGGGCTTTGAATAACTAGGAGATGAATGGCCTTCATTCATCAGAAGAGTTTATGTCCTACAAAAATGATTCCTTAATCTTTACTAATAAATGCAATTAAAAAGGAACTAACCGTAGTAAGAAAAAATGAAGAATTACGAGCCAATAGCATAATCTCTAATGTATATGATCTGTAACATATAGTAAGATCTCTTGTATTGTTTAATAGTAAGAATATATATAAATTAGTGTAATACCAGCCATAATGAAAACATTATGGATTTATTGAAAGATGTCAGCAAATCCACAGATTTAGAGTTAATGACAGTCATATTTCAGCAACTCATCGTGAACCCGCTTAAAGGAAACAGCGATCTCGTCTACTGTGGTCCAGTCCATAAAAAATGTTGAGAAGGACGTTTGGATTACGAAATACAAGGAAACAAGAAATCTTAATAACAATCAGGTAAATCAAGCTTATTCTGATCAAAGAGTTTCCAGCAGTATTCAACTCTCTACAGAAAACAAACCCTACAAAAAAAAATAAAACAAGATAAGGATATAACTGTTTTAAGTTTGCCTAAAGTAGAGATTGAATACCTGTTATTAGGAGTAATGGGGGAGAAAAAGTTTAGATAATTGCAACAAATGATAAAGTTGAAAAACTCAAATCTTCCAGTTTAACCTACACTGGGTGCAATAAAACTAATGGATCTGGGGAACCATATGAATGTTTAGGAGTGACAAATCACTAACCGCAAATTAAGAGATATTCGAATGTAAGGATACATCTATATGTCTATTCAACTGTGGAGGTTGAATTTTGAGGTTATTGGGGCTAAATTTTAAAGTTAGTTGCTATTCTGCACATAACGGGATACTACCCCTCACCGCTTTGACTGTAAGCTGGTACAGGGTTACCCCTCCCCTTCTTCTAAGATAACATCACATCTAAAGTGCCTGCAATCCTTCCACATGGACATCGACAGGAGGTGACCCCTACACTCATCCTGAATATCCTATTGCTTCTGAATTAGAGAAAAGGTCCTGTTAGGATTAAGTGCAAAATATATTTCTCATCTTATTGTCCTAAGAGAACAAAAACAAGTTTCAGAATAGCGCTCATACAAAGTTTTGAGCAATATACAACAAACCCAACTATTTCAAGTTAATATGTAAAAATATATTTCTCATCTTATTGTCCTAAGAGAACAAAAACAAGTTTCAGAATAGCGCTCATACAAAGTTTTGAGCAATATACAACAAACCCAACTATTTCAAGTTAATATGTAAAAATATATTTCTCATCTTATTGTCCTAAGAGAACAAAAACAAGTTTCAGAATAGCGCTCATACAAAGTTTTGAGCAATATACAACAAACCCAACTATTTCAAGTTAATATGTAAAAATATATTTCTCATCTTATTGTCCTAAGAGAACAAAAACAAGTTTCAGAATAGTGCTCATACAAATTTTGAGCAATATACAACAAACCCAACTATTTCAAGTTAATATGTAAAAATATATTGCTTAAATAATTTTCCAACTAAACCAATTTAACGTGCTTAGGCAATACTTGTTTAATATGCTACTTAATTAAATTATAACCTTAATCTTATTAGATTTAAGTTTTATATTATTTCTAAAAGAGTTTAACCATTTCAATTAATATATGCATTACTGTGAGTTTAAATTAATCAAAATAATAACATTATAAGCTCTCGGCAATGCTCTTAACTGGAACAGCCCAGATGTAACATAACAATTTGATAAATGATTGCAATTTCCATGTAGTTCGGGGTGAAGGGGCTTTAGACATGCTCTTCCTAGTGTCCTTTGTCAGTGCCAAGTGTTGGAATCTCTATTACACAACAATAATACGCAAGGGAAAGAATTAAAATGATAATAATAAAATTTATTAATTCTTAGAATTTTATTTAAAATTAGAATACCAATATTCCTAATTGTATTATTAACTTAATACATTTCAGTAAATAAGTTTTTGGAAAAAAATCAAAATTGTCTGCAGAAGTCCTAAATAAAAAAGTTTAAATCTTTATTTCACTTTTTTGTTTAATATTTTTAATAGACATTAGTAATTCTATATGAGAGAATATCGGATTTCGGATATTTGCTACCGTTATAAAAAACTTATGCACATCTCATCTTCATATTAAAAATAAATTATAAATCCAAAGATAGAATGCATGTAAATTAAATAAATAAACCAAATACGACTATAAGCACAGCAAAACTTTACTTGAGAGCAAAAAACTTGTAAAGCAGGTCAAAAACTTAAACGTTTACTTGATATGTACCAACAAATACAGGAGCAGCACAAAACTTTTCTCAATGCAAAAACCAATCTTTCACAAAGTGCATAATGATGGCGAATTTTCTTTTATCAAAGCATTCATCGTCAGTAAGAAGAATTATAGATATTTTAATCATATTTTAGATTCTTAAAATAGATGTATATGTGTTTTTAAAATAAACAACTACATATTATTTTAATTTTTACATATCTTGCATGGTTGGGATATCCGTTATTATAGTTACATCTCTTAATACAATAATGTAAATAACTTTCTACGAGTATAAATTGGTTATAGATTATACTAAACATTATTATGTGCTTCATAAAAAGTATTGTAATGTATTGTGATAATGATAATGATGCAATAATAGTAGACACTTTTTTAGTAAATGTGGAATTTATGGTATGTTAAATGATATTTTTTCTTATTAAATCGATAGTAATATACTACTAATAAAAAATATTATAATTTTAAGATAAAAGAGACTATTATCACAAACAAACAAAGTGTTTGTTAGTAACTTCAATATGGAAAAACGTACAACATATCCTACTACGATGTCTAGTAATAATTAACTCATTAATACATGTGTGTTCCACTTATACGGTAATACCACTCAGTGTGTATTTCATTACAATAACTTAGAATAGGAAATCATTGCTTTAAAAATGAAATAGTCCAAAACTAAATCTGTTGAGATTATTTCATGTCGAAACTGTAACATTGACATAAAATGGTGAATGGTGTTCAATCAGTCACGTGTTTCGTTTTATCCATAGATTTCAATGATAAATTTGGAGTACTTGTAACAAATGTTTCCATAGCACTCTCTTTAACAGATTGCTTGTTCCAATAAAGTCTAACTCATTGCCACATTTGTTTAATGAATATCGATATATCACTGTTTGTAAATCATGCTTTTTTACCCATTTCAATGCTGTTTAGAGTAATTCATAACAAACTACTATATATCTTTACAGAAAAATATTGAATTCTTCATATTTTGGAATAAATAATTGTCAGATTTCGCTATTCAATTACATTTAATGATGCAAAAATATTTGAAAAACGAAACTTTGATATTGTGGAAATATGAAATTTCTCTTTAGACGATCTCACTTTTTAAATCAGAGAATGTAGCATATCATATAGAAATATATAAAGTGTGTGAGTGATTACTTTTCTGTCTTACCCAATTCAAAAAAAAAAAACAAATTATTTGAACATTACAATTAACAAATTATCATACAACATATTTTCAGTTTGGATTTTAAAATTATTTTAGCAAAATTTCTACAATGAAATACAGTCTTAAGAATTTAACAACAGACCAATGATCTTAATAGTATGGAATAAAAGAAATTTGAAAATCTACAAATTAAAACAATGTTTACCTCGAGTCTATAGATAAATCAGATATAAAATCAATCAAAATTAAACCTTTTCATAAAATCGTCAACTAATTCCAACCAACATTAATTTTATTTTTCAATAAATTTAAAGATATCCAGATGATTGCCGTTTCATTTTTATAACTAAACAATTAAACCGTTGTTAGTAAATATGTTTACACACATAAGTGTGGTCTAATTGAAAACCAAATGGAGGGTACATTGGTATTATCCTGAAGCAAATATTTTAAAAGAGTGTTTCTTACCAGAAACCTAAATAAATCTACATTTTAAATAAGAATATACTTTATTTTACTTACTATGATAATAACATGTCATTATGACAATCGGTTATAAAAAGGGTTACGCTTCCCCAAAATGAAGCGATAACGGCGAGGAGTCAATTGTGTCCTTATCTGCTATTTTTTATTAGGCTATATAAGTAGGTAAATAAATAAGTGTATAGTATTATAAATACAACAATTACATTGCTCTCACTTTTTCAGATCTTGAATTTAGGTATCATCTCGAGGGATATTTTTTCGCTAAAAGTACGGAGAGGCAGCACCGTCTGCACTGATGGCAAAGGGAATTCCCGATCGGTACTTTCCCGATCTCAGACCACATCCCAGATCGTCGGAATATTTGGAAGCTCTGGGACGTAATCTGAGGTCGGGAAAGTATCGAAGAAATTACTCTGTCTATGAGTATGGGATTCAGCGGTACTTCCGGTACCACCCCGCACTTCTGGATAAAACAAACATCTCGAGAGAGAGTTTCCAAAGACAAGCAGAGATTCCGTGAGCGCTAGTAAAGGCTATAGTTAACTTCGGTACTACTAGTACTATATTTATGATAGCCTAATCTAAACCAACTTATATCGCATAGTAAAAAGTAGTAAATAGAGACAGAAGGGTGTCCTTCTCGCCAACATCGCTTTCATTCGGGAGGCTTAAAACAAGAACCGATCGACACAATGTAATATAATTTTTATACCAAGTAAAATAAAGACTTTTCTTTCTAATAATATATATTTTTGGTCCTAATTAAGAAAAACTTTTTCAAACATAATGGCCTCCGGGTAATAACAAAGTACCAAATCAGACTCAAGATTTTACAGAGAAATTTATATGGTTGTAGAGATTTCAATATTCTAGCATTTTTTGCATTTTTTTGTTAAATTAAACTTTAATTAATAGATAATTATGCAAGAAAATTAATGCAAAAATATTTAAGAGTATAAGTAGATTTATCAAAACCTAAATAAAATTTAAAATGTGATTTTTAATAAAGGATTAAAAAATGGTACAATAAGACAGCAGGTTATTTGGAAGTTACCTTTGATAACGGGTTACATTAGAGATTGTACAGTTGATAATTCATTTCTCTAACCTTGTAATTGGATAGTCAGAGGTCAATATAGGTGTCGGACGTGATGTAGTTTTGGTTAGATAATGGATCGTATAAAAACGCGAATCTCCATACACATATGATTCAAGAATTTTACTTTAATTTAGTTGATTTAATTTAAATTTTAAAAACCTTTTCCTGATAAACATTTTACAAGACAATAGTCGTATAAGAATTGGTGATTAAATCTAATATTTAACTTTTACAGGATTCATTCTTAAACACCGATTTTAAGCTTGAGGTTTATTAATAAACATTTTTTTTAATTCTATAAAGTGATCTGCTGTCTAGCTACACCTATAACTTTAAAACGTGAAGTGCAGATGTACTAATAAAAAATTACATATAGAGATTTTGTAGGTATTACGTTTCTCTTGACAAAGATATTTCTAAATGGTTTAAAAATTTTATGATTATATTAATATTCCAACATTGAGAGTTATTGTCTTATCAGTATAAATATCTAAACTAAATATAATATATTATAATAATTCATCTTCAGTTAGACATTTCAAGATGACAGCCTTATGTGAAATTTAATGAGCAAAAATGAATATTTTAATTTAGTTAATAATAAATGTAATACTCTTTGATTTTACAACTGTTTACCTTTACTAAAGGAAGTTTTTAAAAGTATAAGTGTATTATGCTCAACTTTGAAGCGGATGTAGTGTTTTGTAACACTTTAATTTTTTGAATCGGGACAGTAATAAGAGGGAATTAGTGATTACTCAAAAGTTAAGTGTTAAAAGAACAGTAGCTGTGACACATACTTTAAATGAGTAACTTAAGCTATGTGTTAGTTATATAAGTAAATAACACATACGGATTGATAGACAAAATCATTGTTATACGATACATACGTATTTCATGTTTTACAGTATTTTATGTTTTTAGGTCCATTATCAACCCCCTAAAATAGCTTCATGTTATAAAAAATCCTGTATACATATTGGATAAATCCACTTGGGACTTAAATTTAATACTGATTGATGTTGGATGTATTCACTAAAACCAGCTAAAGTAATAGTAAGAAGGAAATAAGAAGTAACTGAAGTAAAAAGACATAAATCAGCCGTTATACTGTGCTCAGGTAGCCATGACGTTCATGGCCTCTGTTCCCTATAACGTAAACGGCCCAGGACTATAAAGCCATCTTTAGCACTTTAAACTATGCTTTTCACACGCTGTCAATGTTAGTCTATAAACAATTTCTAATATCAATATATTTATATATACTGATATAGCGTATATTCTAACACTGAAATTAATGAGCAGGATATAGATTATCAAGGGCCAGACATGGCCTTTTTAAAATTGTGTCGTTGTCTATTTGTCTGTCTGACCATCCATGCGATAACTCTTGATATAAAGGTTTAGAGATTTTTACTTGGTACATAGGTTACTCTTGGCAATATACTATTGTGGATGTTACTGTTTAGTTTTTTGTGCTTTTAATGCTGAAGCTATGTATGTGTCGTTGTCTATTCGTCTGTCTGACCATCCATGCGATAACTCTTGATATAAAGGTTTAGAGATTTTTACTTGGTACATAGGTTACTCTTGGCAATATACTATTATGGATGTTACTGTTTAGATTTTTGAGCTTTTAATGCTGAAGCAATGTATGTGTCGTTGTCTATTCGTCTGTCTGACCATCCATGCGATAACTCTTGATATAAAGGTTTAGAGATTTTTACTTGGTACATAGGTTACTCTTGGCAATATACTATTATGGATGTTACTGTTTAGATTTTTGAGCTTTTAATGCTGAAGCAATGTATGTGTCGTTGTCTATTCGTCTGTCTGACCATCCATGCGATAACTCTTGATATAAAGGTTTAGAGATTTTTACTTGGTACATAGGTTACTCTTGGCAATATACTATTATGGATGTTACTGTTTAGATTTTTGAGCTTTTAATGCTGAAGCAATGTATGTGTCGTTGTCTATTCGTCTGTCTGACCATCCATGCGATAACTCTTGATATAAAGGTTTAGAGATTTTTACTTGGTACATAGGTTACTCTTGGCAATATACTATTATGGATGTTACTGTTTAGATTTTTGAGCTTTTAATGCTGAAGCAATGTATGTGTCGTTGTCTATTCGTCTGTCTGACCATCCATGCGATAACTCTTGATATAAAGGTTTAGAGATTTTTACTTGGTACATAGGTTACTCTTGGCAATATACTATTATGGATGTTACTGTTTAGATTTTTGAGCTTTTAATGCTGAAGCTATTTGCGATTGTTTTGTAAGTTCACATAAACCCTGATATTCAGCATTAAATTGCGTGCGAGCTGCCGGTAATGTGTAGTTACAACATAAATACTATTTATGATGCAAATTACACATCACTAATTATTTGTATTTTAATACATAACTAACGTATGTCTTCTGGCGTACCCATCAATTGTACCCGGTGTAAAGGAGAAGAGTGGAAAATCCTTGCTATGATCATGCACGATTCTGAATATTCGTTTATAATACATTCTCTTCTTAATTTTTTTCGGAATTTAGGCTGAGACAGAATGACAATAGCTTAATGAAGAGTGTTATTGTACAAGGCTATTTTTTCGTTAAACCAATGTAAAAATTCCACGACATAATTTCAAGGAGTCCAACCAGTTTGAGTACGTTATATACCAGCATTTATCGTGTTTTATAACAGAATATAAACAGTAATTCTAATTTCTTAGATGGTTTAAATGCATTACTTACGTAATCTATCGTACACACCGTATACTTTACATTTTCTAACATTTTCAATTTTATGTTACGCCTCTTCCCAGAAATGTTGCTTAAATTGTCAATAGCGGTTTAATGTTGGTTAAATCTACATTATATTTCATGAATATCATCGTTATTTTCTACAATTCAAAACTATTTTGGTAATCCTTTCCAATTTTTCTCTTTATAAAAATACCCTTGGACGTTTAAATTTATGAGAAAACTAGCTGAAGTGGTCTAGTCGTTCTCCAGATCATTGCTTGACAAACAATTTTACAAATCTAATTTATTTATAAGATGTACACAATAAAATAAGTAAACCAAGAATCCATCAGTGTTTTCAGTTGTAGCTATATTTAGTTTCATTCATAAAATAAAATACCTTGAAGCATTATTTTTTTTTGTAATGCAAGTTAAACAGACAATATAATTGATACGGTCATTACAGAGCCATAACCATCCATTAATTCTTAAATATTGTAAATACATAATATTTTCTCTAACACAACCATTTTCTTCACACGTATAAAGAAACATTAGTAGTAAATCAAACTAAAGTGCAAGCGGATTATTTGAATACCTATAATTTGCTCGGCAACAGTATATAATTAGCCTTATAAATCCTCTAATACAATAAAAGGAATGTTATCTCTCTGGACGTAGTTATATGTTGCCTCTATCGAACTGAATGAGTATAAAGCATGTGCTTGGAAGTTCGTGTGGTTCCCAAACAACCAAATAATTGCTTAAAACTTTTCCCAATACTAGGTAACTGCAATTTATTGCTTTACTAACTACATACGGCACATTCGATTTACAACACAACCTTAGAACTAATCTAACCACAATTTTATTCAGTCTTATACAAACATATGGATTTGAAATTACAGCTTTTAAGTTATTAAGAAGCTATTCGTATTTGCTTAGTAATAGATGTTTGAATACAAATAAAACAGTTTGTGTTTTAGTGGAGAACACTTATTATTCTTACAGACAAAAAAACAAAGTGGACACATTACAAAAAAAATACAATTCTTTAGTAAATATACAAAAACTAAATTATAAGCTTTCTTTTATTTACAAGCCTGTAAAAAATATAGTAAAATTTCCAATTTTCAAAAAACATTATACCATCCTCTCCTACACTAATAAGATTCGTTGATATAACCATTCACCCCAGATTGTTTAAAATGCGTTAATATGCTAATCCTAACTAATACTACATTAACAATATGTGGACATGTTGGTTAAGTAATGGTACTATCACTGTTGTGGTGGAGTTCCGGCGTGCAGGTAACCAACATATTCTCACTGACAAATAAATATATCCCTCAATTTAGACAACATCATCCATTTTAAATAAAGCACTGTAACCTGTACGTGCAAATACTTTGTGTATTTAGTTAATTAATGTAATAAGCGTTACATTTAAGTCATTTCCACATTTGTGTATTTATATATTTATGCGTTGTTTTTTATATTATAAATTAATTTAGTGTACAAACATTTGTTTATAACAAATTTTTATTTCCTATCTGTACTTTTTGTATTTATATATGTATTTGTGGTTATGGAAAATGGTGGTTTTCATGTTGTGTATAGTTTGTTAATTTTTTTTATATTTTCAATGCCCTCGTGTTTAAATATATATATTTATGTATAATTATGACGAATTATTAAGGATACAACTAAAAACTTAGTTTTAAAAACAATGTTTTCGCAGTATAGTTTTTAACTTATTTATGTTTTAACATTGATAGGAATAAATTAAACCAAATCGTGCAAATGTATAAAATTATGTTGTGTTATATACTATTTGTAAAATATTTTATTCAATGATTCGAAGCATTTATAATTTAAATGTAAGATATCATAACATTTTCAGCTCCACTATATTTAAAGGTTTTTCTTCTTAGATTTTCCTTTCAAAGATATGTACCTAGAGGAGAAAACTAGACTTCATTGTAAACAAATGTTTATTAAGTTATTATGTCAAATAAAGAATCTGAATAGTATTGACAAAATTATATGCAACTTTTTTCTTGTATTCATGACTACTGACAGCTTGTTAAAACACTTTATACATTTATTCGTGAACTTATTTTAGATTTCAATAAGTATATATTTTACTCAACACAACATTTAATTCCATTTTCTACTTACTATTATTTTAATCTTTGAGTTCTTTTAGAGATAAAAATATAATAGACTCGAAAGTAAGCAGAGAGTAGGTTCAATTAAGTTACATTGATAAAGATAATAATTTTACTAAAATCTATTTATTTCAAAAAAATATTAGTTTTTTCAATCTAAATTTTTCTCAATGAAATAACTTATTACATTTTACATTAATGAGTTAGGTAACACATATTATAATTAGTTTCATATCTTACAGACATTGATTACAGACTTCGGTGAGTTTAATCACAAGCACAACAACCATCGCAAAGTATAAAAATACTTGAACAAAATTCAAAGCCAGTAAATATCTCCTCTCACCTCTTACCTGAGCCCACCCATTGTTACAATGCTTCAGTAAACAACCCAGGCTCATGTGGCTGTAAAAGCTTTTATCCTGGCATCAAAACTTGGAGTTTATTATCCTTCAATTTATTGTCTGACCCGGATATCTCAGTATTTTATTAAATTAATTTTAAATCCTATCAATTTAACTCCATTCATAAATGTATACTAACAGAGTAAATTTTAATGAACAACGGTCTAAACCAAGAACATTTTATAATAGTTATTGTGAATATCCGTTATGAATATAGTATACGATAATTCCAAACCTCTTCAAGTTATTAATGGTAGAAATTGGAGTGGTTGAATTTTCTGCTATGAAGCAAAAACATCGTTTGCTAAAAAATAATAATAAATGAGTTACTTGGTTATCAATGTAGATAAATCCACAATCAAGCAATTGTAAATTAAAAGAATGGTATAACTTTTTGATGATCCAACGGTAAATGTATTGATAAAATAATATAACTAATAATATAACTGATTAAATAATAGAAATAGTTCAAGTATCCTTAAGACACTTTCAAGTTAAATGAGAGTTCTTATGGTGGTATTATTACAGGCTACCAGGTTATTGACTTATTGTAGCAAAACTTTTGGATTTGCTGTAATGTAGATTTCTTAACCCTAGTAATCCTAATTTTTAATATAGACAGAGGTGAGTTAAACTTACTTGAGTTACTTCAATGAACTGTAGAACATTTTCACGTGAGTTAAAAAAAAACAATAATCAATGAAGCTAAATATCATCAGAATTTGTTCAAAAGGAATATATTAATATTGACAGTTGACAGTCTGATCTTTGAGTAAATATTAAATGAATAGATATACGAGACATTTTAGCAAAACTAAGGGTAACGTATAAAATTAATCAGTTATATATTAAGTAACCAAAAAAAATGTGCTACATATATTTATTTTATCTTGAATTGTAATTCTCATCTCTACTATGTATTGTTCTTGTTCCCTTATTGATTATTTGTGATAGAGGTTTGGACCTCTTATTCCACATTAAAATTGATTTCAGATGAAAATCTTATTAAATAGATATTGCTGTTTCAAAACATATAATGATTCTACTATCACCATTTGTAATTTTATATTTATTAAATAGTGTCGTTTAGTGGATTAAAGTGTGCTATATATAATATCTAAACATAATTTTGTTATTAAATAAAAAATAGGCTATACCAGTCTCGTCCTTTTACAGAAGTAGTAATCTACTAGTTACCAAGTATTAGAACGTTATGTAAGATGCAGTGAAAACTAATATGACAGTTTATCTTAATAACAGATAACTTACGGCATAAAACTGCCTTCAACACTCAACTATAGTTAGCATTTACGTATTGAGAGCTTCCTTATTATTGTACATACAGATTTCTGTATGCTATATTATATTTATGAAATTTTGTTTGTCAATGAAATTATTTTAAAATCTATACGTATGCTTTCTTAATTTTCAAGTAAACACCGTCATTACATGAACTTTGCACTGACATGTTTTAAAAATAAAGATATTTGAAAACCATTTAATACGTAATGCGCAGAAATTGTGTTAATGCATAATTATATACCTACAGACGTCCATACATTTTAATGGTAATCCCCGATTTATTGGGTTAGTCTAAAGTATGTTCCAATTACTAAAAATAAAAATGATGTTTAGGACCCACACAGTTCTATATTTTATTTTATTTATATAAGAGGGCCCAACATAATTAAAGCCGTATTAAAGAAGCTTCCATTCAACATACCATGTTGAATACAATTTGCAATACGTAAAACATAAAATATATGTTAAATTAAATTGTATTTGATTCATTGTAACACGAGCTCAAATAAGAGAACTTCAATAATGAGACTTTTACAATATTTTTATAAAGTAAATGAATACTATGAATATAATTAAACATATTATGAAACAATTCTGAGATATGTAACCATTATAAGAAATATCTTGAAGAGTACCAAACTCTTTTGTTGCACTAAATTAATAAATAAATTACATTGTTTAACAATTAACTATTTACATTATTCTCATTTAACTAATTTTTACCATGGAAACTAGATTGTTTTATGTAAATTATTACCACATTCCCTTGCCCAAGACATTAATGTCACTTTAAAACAATAACTGTAAATTCTAAGGTCGTTTGGTGGAAGGATCGTGCAGCACTAGACAGGCAAGTGTTTTTTTTTTTTCAATAGGAATTAAGCACATATAACGAAACATTTGTAATGACAGTGTTACACCAAGCAATCGGCAAAAGTGATTACAAGTCTGTAATTGTACACGTAGATTCACTACAGTAGACGTGAGCAACAACCAATGTTGTTCTCATGACCAAGACCGTATCACGTTTTGTGAGCGCCGCTTTCAGTTGCTGGATTGTGCTCAGCCTAACTATAAATTGCGTTTCGTATTTCACGTCTACGCGTTCATACTATAAAGTACCGTCGCAATACACAACCAGATTAAATAACCGAACATCCTCGATTATTCGGAGTTAACATTTTATTTCTATTAATTACTTTAACAATATTATGATGAAAACATTTTTAATATAAATTACTTCCAATTCTTAACTAATTCAATATAGTATTTAAGATATTTTTGGGATGAATAAGACAAGTTAGAGAGACAATAATATCATTAAAAATATTCAGTAATGCCATTTAATTTCAGATAAAATTTGGCATAAATTAATGAATTGACGAATCTACTTATGTATTTACTTTAGGAACACCAGCACTAATTAGCTGCATGTTCACGCCCTCGAGCAACTGTCCATAACACTTTGTAAGCAAACGAAAATATAAAACTGGAGAAATAGTTCTTTAGCAAACATTACATATTTATTGACCATCCAATGCTCAATCTTTGCGGAGAGATTGATCTACCGGAGTTTAAGTTTACCGCCGTGTACAGCGGGTTCTGCCGACAAGACTCGTTAAAACTTTGTCCTGAACTTTAAAATGGACTTCTGTAAAGTTTGTGTTGAACTATTGTTGTATTGTGATGTCTAAGGGTGGATATGCTAATTCTGTGTGCTGCTCTACCTACGGACATGACATTATATCCAGACATGCATTGTGTTCACACGAGTATTAGACTCTGATGTTTCAATGTGTCTTGCATAGGGAATTCTAGGTAGAAATAAGAAATGTCTTATTTTTATCGAGTATATCTCAACCAAAATTTTAAAACTTACATGACATAATATTTGACCTAAAATATATTACAGGGATTGTAATTATTAATTGTATTTTTGGACAATAAGTATAAAAAAGTAAAATTAATATAATCTGTATGATCACAGTTTCTTTTCAAGACCATGCTACAATAAATATTATCTCACGTAAGATAGATTAACTATTTTAAGTATATTAATATTCCTAAAGATGTGAGGTTTAGTAAACAACATTATTTTCATAATTCATCTAAGTAAAACATAATCAGTGGCAATATCACACAAAACATATAAAAAATGCACTTTGAAATTGCATATATAACATATTTTATTACTCATATGTCATTTTTTGGATCAGCCATATTTTATCTAAGTTATTAACTCGACTGTGTACGATTATCGCCTTTGAAAGTGATGACACAACAATTAAGCAAAGGGTATGTCCTTCTTTATTCACAGATATCATGTATAATTAATTCAATTTATAATACCTGTTGTTTTCACTGCTGATTTATCGTTTACATCTTCAATGTTCCTTAAAGACAGATTCAATCAACATGCATTGCAAGTATCACTTTAAACTAGACGCAATATAAAATTCAAGTCTTTGGCATTGATTGCTAAAGGCTTATATGCATTATTTCCATTCGTATCTTCACACTATTTCTGTTAATATTGTATCTATGGAAATTATAAATATTGTGTTTCCTTTTTTATATTAAAAACGTTCTTGTTAATTTTTCTTTAAAATATTTCCTGTAAAAAATAGGTGTATCAACTAATATTCGTAATTTTTAAGTATTAAGCGAATAAATTATCGATATAAAATGTTTTTTGTTACATTTTTATCACGCTCCTAAAACCCTAATCGACAACTGAGAGAAAAATAAACATATAACTGCGTAATACATAATATATGTAAACTATAATTAAAAAATGTATTTATTACCATTTAATGTTCGTTTATATGTACAATCACGTTAGTAGCTGTAATAAAAATAGAGTATGTCCAAAATTATTTAATGTATTGCGATTAATCTGATGAGCCGTTGGAGAAAAAATATTTGAATATTATAGTTGATCAAGTTAAATCCCAGTTCTGATATCGAAAACTATGTCCTAAGCTTTATTGTTGGCTTATAATTAGTGTTATAGTTTTATTTATAGTAGTATTGACTCATTCTATGCAATTCTAAGATTTTTTATGTAATAAAGGATATTATTATTACTATCGCAGAGATTTAAACAATCTTCAGAAAAGGTTTATTCTCTGGCTCAGCGTCAAACATCTCCACCTACTGATAATCTCTTCATCACTAATCCTGTCACGAATATCACTAATGTTGAGAGTGGTCTTTAATTCCGTTCAGACGAAGACGGTAGACTATTTATAATCTTCTTCAAAACTTATAACTCCTAGAGACGCGAAGATAGTACATCTATTCTCTATTAAAATCTATTCATCTATTCTTCAAAATTCAAAGAATTACTATTAAAATTTGTTTATTATAGATCTATATTGAAAAGTTATATTATTGATAAAAATTGGTTATTCGTGCTTCTTATGTATCATTCCAACAAAATAACAGGTCAATATCTTTCAAAGCTAATTTTAGATAATTTTCAATGAAAGTGTTCGGTTTTCGAAGTCACAAAATAATATGGAAGAGAATTTTATTGGTTTTTGTATGTTTCTCTTGAATTATAAACATAGATATCAATTATTATGAATTTCCTGAACTTGGCAAGAGTGATGACATGTACTTTATGTTTTGCATACAAAACATTTGTAAACGGAAACAGTGTATCTGTTGATTGAAAAAGGTAAACATTGTCAAGTTATAAAGTGTATAAATGACAAAGAAACTCTCACATCACAACGTGTGTGAGTTCATAAAATCTGAAAGACACAATTTTATGTTTTACATTTAATTGAACTTAAATTATTTCACAATTCACTAAAAATAGCACAACGTGCATTGATATATGTATAAGTTACTATGGAAATTGTATTCTAAACACCTTTTTCAGTTAGTTAAAATCGGATTGTTTATTTAAAGGTTAAATAGAGAAGAGAGAGTAACAAGTACTGAAGTTTTCCTAATAGATAAGCCCATAACAACAATTGTGGCAGGAATTACAGACTGGAATAAAATTACGTTGTTCTAAATAAAACAAGGTTTGGAGTATACTAGATCAAATGCTGCATTCCAGGCTTCACTAAGCTTCGATGCTTCAAGCCCAGGGCTTGATATCGTACCTGATATATTGCCCTCAGTGGTCAGTATAATCGACCTTATATAAATGCAGTGTTTACGAATTCAAGCCTAGAGCTCAATTGGATCACTAGATTGTCTCCTTAACACTCAGCCAAACCCCTTGGATATGGTAGTACCATTATAAATCTCGGCATTTCCTACCGATATAGGTGTACATGTTTACCCAAATTTCAGCCCCGTTCATTATATACTGAAATATTTCCTTGTTTAATAGGTTTCACTAAAACTCAGTGGAATTCCATATACAGATATTTACCATCATTGAACTCGAGCAAGTACATAGAAATTAAGCTTTATGCAAACATATGCATATTTTCAAATTGATATTTCATCGTTTTCAAGCCATCTTGACAGAAGTAAAAGATTTCCCAGCCCTACGAGTGGCAGTTTTCTCTAAACTGTAAATTTTAATAATATGGTATTAAAAGAGACATATTAAGTAAAACATATTGAAATAATACTTTACAGACTTGTAGTGAAATATGTGAATCTCCTGAAGTAGACATTTATGTACTTATATTTATAAATTTAAAATGTATCGCGTATTATTAACCTTCAGGTATACAAATGACTGTTTAAACGTTGAATTCCAGATTTTTATAGAGAAAAACTATACATTATAAAGGCTGTGTAAATATTCACCAGTGTTTTACAGTAAATATAAGTACTGTACGCTAAGAGCTTAAAACAACCAATGTTATTTTCATGACCAAGACCGTATCACGTTATTTGTAAGCACCACTTTCAGTTGTTGGGCTTTGCTCAACCTAACTCTACATTGCGTTTGGTATCACGGTATACCCGTTTACTCTTGAATATAGCATTTACATTAATTGGCACTTTTTCATTACCCAACTGAATATATTAAGGTTCAGGAGGTATTAGATATTTTAGAGTTGACGTTGTATTCCTGTATGACTTGTTTTACTTTAATTTATTGTATTTCCGAAATAAAATGATATATGATGTTCGGAAGCGATCAGCTGAGTAAGATAGCAATGTAGACCAATTTAATGTATTCAATTCCAATTACATTTGTCGTCCTACGTAATAAAAGCTCCTGCAGACGTATTTTACTTAATTGTTTCCTATTAAACCCGGCTACCTTTAAGTAATTATAAACATATTTTTTGTAACCTTCCGGAATTTTACAAGAAATCAGGTACGGTTTTTTTAAATACATACATAGTTTTAATAATAAAGGAAGTTGATCTTAAAATATTTTCTATAAAGTAACAAAATACCACATCGAGTAATAAGAAGAACAGATTAAATTTCTGTTAGAATATATTTTAATAAAATCCTGTCATTATTTTATTATACTATGCTCACATCACTAATTAGGCAATCTATGGAAATTAGTATTATCAGCTCCAACAATATTATTAATTATGAGGAATGATGACGTCACAAACATTTCTTTGGACTTAATATAGAAAAATGTCTATCCTAAACGGCAAGAAAGGCACACTTTAAAACCCATGTTAAATTGGCTTACAATGTTATAAATAAAGACAATATAAGCGTTTTGGTTTGAAGTAAAATTATAAAACTCCAGTTTTTAACTTAAGAACTCGTCTTGAAAGTATATTAATATTTGTAACTAAACTGGACAATATTGTTTTTATTATTTATATTTAAATTACTATAATTCTATACAATAGATGCAACAACACTTTTTAAGTAAATTCAAAATTTTAGGAAATTACATTATGAGATGTAAATTCGCTCAAGTTTAATCATAACTTTATGTATTAGGAACAGTGTTCACTTAATACAGTCTTTAAAATGTAAGCAACAATATAAAACTGTCGTATGGTGTTTACATAATATTAAAACAATATGAAATTGATAATTAAAAATGTGGTAATAATATTTATACTAATTTTACACTTCAATATGACGTTACAGTTACATTAAATGCAGTAACAGCCGTAAGGAGTGGATATCATCATACTTCGTGTTTATGTATATGAGTTAAATCATATATGGAAGGTCGATCCTAAATATTTAATGTGACATGTCAGTGAAGTAATTCTAGAAATGCTTTATCCAAGTAGTTTATTCTCAACTACTTTACAAAGTAATAACCTACATTCATATAAAAGCATTTTCTTTTTATTTCCTTTATTTTTATTCTACTTTAAATGTGGCACCTACTTTATAAATTTATAACTTGTTTATTTTGAACATAATATTTTTACGTTTCAGCAACTGTTTTTGTTCCAAGCATTTTTTTACAATGTGCAGTCAAGTTTCTATGCTTTCTTTTTAAGACCAAATTCAAAAAGAGTTCAATTTGAGTATTCAATATTTTCTATGTAGCATTCTAAAACGCCAAAAGAGTTAACTCAAACACTAATTTGGTCTACAACTTGGCCTTTCTTCATGTGGTCTTTGGTAGTGAATGACCAAGCCCGGATCTCTAATATTTGTACGAAATTTGCCATAGCATCGTTAAGTTTAATGATGGTTAATGATAAGAATCTCCATCCACAACAAATCCCAATCTTTGTATCATGTAATCTTCCCAGTGCTTCCCAATAAGTCAGATATCAAGAAAGAGCTTCGCTCATCTATATCTGAGATTAGTTATGGTTATTAGGAGGAATTACAAGCATTGCATTACATTCATATTTGCTACTCCGAGACACCATATGTTCTACTGCAACTCCAACTATAGCGTCTGCTCCATTCATAACAAGCATTTTAATTTTATTTGGTATAACTAAAATTCAGACCATTCAGATTGAAAGTACATCCCACCTTTTTTATTATTATTGGCCACGTGCACTGTAAATCTTAAAAGAAACGTATGGATGGTAAAACGTAGAGGCAGAGAGAGGAGATTTATTTGGTCAGCTATGTATTTTCATTTGTTTGAAATGTCCCTTATAAGGTTATGATTTATTTGCTGTGTTGTACAGTCGTACATTTAAAATTAACTTTGCTGTTGAAGTCCACCTTCTATTAGTAATGAAGTGCAAGTATTAGGATTATTAAAAAGAATCATCAGCATGCAATCTTTTTTAAATGATAATAAAAATGATTCTTTGAAACGAGTGAGCTTGAAGTTCCTAAAATATTTTAATTAATATATTTTAAAAGTTGATGCATAATCAACTACTTTCATGCCCACCTCGAGAATAAGTACTTAGCGGTGAAATATGGTAATTAAAACCAAACTACTACACTTGTAATATGGATGCATTCATATTAAGTATTTTATACTTTTGTGTTATTTTATAATAACTGATCGAAAAAGTACGCTAATTGTATTTAATATTAGGTAAAATCACGAGATTTGGCAATATCACAGCAACGCCTCCAGTTAGTCATAGTCTATGGGCTCTCCACAATTCATGAATCATCATCTAAATATTTTAGTTTATAGAATGTTTGTAAAAACACTCAAACATACTCAAAGAAATGTATTCGATAATCGATTCAAACATGTGTTGTGGCCAATTTAAAAACAATTCTCAGTACTTTAATACATTTTAAGACAAGCTATCACATACAGGTATGACTTTGTGGTTTCTCCTATCATTTAACCTCTATTTAAGTACCCAAAAATAGCACTTCAGATGAATAAAAAACTTATTTTATATCTTACCTATTCCATTCATATTAGTATTATAATAAATACTACTTCAGTAGAACAATTATTAAATTAATCTTTAAACAATATCACCATAAACATTTCCTTATTGTAACCCTGAAGAACGTATCTACGAAGAGTACACTTAAACAGGAGCTCTTAACACAGACTTTCTTAAAAGCCTCTTGAGAGAACAATTGTTCATGTTTGCCCTTTAAATGTCACAACCATTAAAAGTTCAGTTTCAACATGTGAATGTTGTTTTTGCTTACAAATTTATTTGCTAAAAAAGAAAAGTATTTAAGAACTGAAATTTTAAAAAATGCCAGAGAATTATTGCCTGGGTAACACCATAAACCCACACATTTCATTAAGTATTTTAGCTCAAATCTAATTTTCTATGGTACACAAAACTGTATCTCGCTTATTTTTTCAAAATAAAGAAATTCAATATTAATAAATAAATAATAGCTCGTTTTATCTATTGCTTATTATTGCTTACATAAGCAATCGTCAAATCAAAAGTCATTAGGAGGTTTTCCAAACTACTTTGCTAATTAAAATATAATACCGGTTAGTTAAAACATGGCTAGTAGCCATTAGTCGAAGTTTTGTTACATTAAAATTGTTTACTATGCTTTAATACGTAATATACACTCAATATTTATGCTTTTTAAGTGAATATTAATGACTAAAATATAAGATTTTTGTATAAAAAAGAAGGAAGTTTCCCAGCTCCGCCAAGTTTTCATTTAACAAAACATGTCAGAGCTGGTTTAATAATCTGGTGACGTAAAGAATCATCTGCCACGCCCGCTACCTGCTTTAGAATGAAGAAACTGTTGGTTATTAAATGCTGTATTTGGTTTAATTTGAGAAAGTACGGGGGTATGTTATATATTGGACGTAAAATATTTTATACCTCCTCTGGCATATTAAGTAGTTATAACAATTCTAATACTCAAATCTTCACTTGCTTCCATACAATTGGTATGTTAAAATATTACTTCTGAATTAACTTCAATAAAAACAATTCATTTTCAAACATAAGATAACTGTTTATTACTTTAAAGATGTGGTTGTAATGTAATACAAATATTTTACTGACGTCGTCTTACAAAAATCAATAATTAGTTTTCCTATATGAGTATAAAAGATAGATTATAATTTTATTGCAACTTGATTCTCCAATATAAAATATTGAAGGCATACACATGGATTGTCACGTTTGTGTGTTATTGTGTCTTCCCTCAGAGATGCGAAAACACCGCCATTCTCAACGCACTTGGCAACTCACCAACTGCGACAACGCTTTAAACGTGTTGGCAGTTATTCAATGGCTTATTGATCCAAGCATTTCCAGTCAATTTATCTGTGCCATTATTATTAACCAAAATATTGATTTTTTTACTATTTTCTATATAGTTTTTCTAGCAATATATTTGGAAATATTGTATATTACTATTAATAACTAAGTAAGTCTTTAAATAAATATGTAAGCAAGTATAACTACTGTACAGCTCAGCTGAGAACTCCGTACTGTATACAGGTATTTTCAAATTTTAAGCACTAACAATATAAAGCACTTTGGTTTGAATTTAATAGTATTGAACCTTAACCGATTCTGTCTTTATTGTAAAACGACTTAATAGGTTATAAAAACCAAATGTTTTCACAGTACTTTATTAAATTAGGCTCAAATTTAGATTTTGAAAAGATTGCGTCTTTTCAAGTTTATTTAAAACACTACAGCCGTTTTTCCCTGTTTAAAAAATTATAAATTTTAATTGAACTGCAGTTTAGATTATATATTTCTATCGTGTCTAGTATCTGACAGAGTTTTTATTATGACTATACTATCATGACTTATCTACACATACAGTACCGATAACCAATGTAATATTTTAGAAAGATGGAACAAGCTGTTAATATTTTGACTGAAAACTTCTACTAATAAAGATGATACTCTGTTTGAGAAGATGGATATTTCAATATTAAATTTTTCAACACCCAAGATGAGCTTATACCTCACCGAGGACGAAGTGCAAACGTATGCATATATAAAAGTTGCATGAGTACAGTATTAAACCGTCCAATTGTTCTATAATCATAATAATAAACTATTTTTCTTATCATGACTCAAAGTACAGCTTTTTGTATAAATTTTGTAAAAAAATACGTTTAGAAAGAAAAGGAGGAGCACTAAACAAAAGTCAAAGACAACATTTTTACTAATCAAAGGCAATAAAACCAATTGGATTGGCAATACATTTTATAAATAAAATTATTCAAAAAATAAAAATTGAAAGTACAGTAAAAATTTTCGTGATTTTTAATTTTAAAAATTTAAACAATGTGTTTACATTCTGTTAATAGTATACCGGATGTCTATGACATGATTCTGTGTAAATTTATTTTGGATCAGAAACTTATTACTAAAATATAATAGTACCTGCCTTAGCGATGAATACCAATACTCGTTTATAACACAAATATATTCTTTAGGAAAACCTGTTAGCTGTTATAAAGCTTTAACAAAGAACTTTTCACGTCACAATATAATTTTGAAGTGTATTCAATATTCAATCCAATATCCTGTTCTTTTCGCAAACACACTTCCGGATGTTTGTCGTTTTAACTTGAATATTGATCGTAATACATCAGTCAGACACACTGGAAGTGGATACGAGTTTCAAGCTCGTGCTAAACATAGGTAAGAAATTGTAAAGATTATTTGCTTATAGGTATGTGTTTTGAACAGAAAATGTTACAATATACCTCTGATTAAGCGCAACACATCTGCGTTGAAAAATTTATTTAATGTATACATAGTATATGTTCTATATGTGCTGCAAAACAGGTAGTTTAATTTAATATTAATAGTTTGTTATTCATTTCCATCACATACGTCACATTTTAATATTAAGGTAATTACTGTTGCTATTACCTTATAAAATTGAGTATATTTCTTTTATATTTTCTAAGACACGAGTGTTAATTTTTAATCAATAATTACATATAGATCTTTTTAAACAAATATTGGAGTACCGATTGGATATATGAATATCTCAGTCGTATAACAAAACATCTTTCGGTTACAAAAATACATAGGCTTTTTCACTTATATCGTAAATATATATAGAACAGGAGACACTCATAGAAAATTACCTGCGCACTTAAGTCTTTAGAGTGGAAGAACTTCCTCCATCTCAAAGTTAAACTCATTAACACACCATTCTCGCCTACACTCGAGTTTTGTAAATTGCTTTCTACATGATAGAACAAAGTTACTTTGGAATTTCAGTACTATTAACTTCTACATAAGGATATTTACTCGACCGTGCTATTGGCTTCTCTTGGTATAACTTACTACACACATAGCCGCACATCACGATGACATCATTTTGTTCCGTGGATGCGCGTGCGTGCGCCTTATCACACACAGCTTGCATCGTGGACCAACTAGTTACATTTCACAGCTCACAGCTTCACAACTGATGGCGCAGGCGTTTATGAATGGCATATAATGATGATGAAGTTATTTCATACAGCTTCCTTATGTAAAGAAAGGATTTAAATTGGATTCTCTAACACATACATTGGCGAAATCAATTTAAGGAATATATTGTAATAGTTGTATTCTCCCTCGTAAGTGAGGATGTACGGATCTACGTCCAGAAAAAATAGGCATTTTTATACATACATTTGTATCTATATTAATTTCTTCAGCGCAATAAAGAGTAAGTACTTGGTACCTGTAACAATCAAGTGTGTCAAGACCAGTGTAATCAGGAACATATGGAGATGAATTTGCAAAAGCAAAGTTTACACTCATGGTGCACGCCTGAGTTCTAGATCACGAATAGAATTTTTAAGGAGTGTTTCGAGCATTTTCTGCATTACCCTCCAGTATTTTACTAGATGTACAGCCTGTAAAATAATACAGAATTACAGTTTTATTCATCAAAATTCCACATAAACAAAATTTACTTATATTATTAAATATTGGCATTTACCCGCGGCTTCGCAAGCAATTTTGTAGGCTTTTTACGTATATAAGCAGTTCTGGATCAATTCAATTATTAAATTATTATTTACGATGCCAATGTTGACTTGCATTGTTGCTACAATATGGGAAATATGACGTGCTACGTGCTTACAGTCTTAGTATTGATGTGTCATTATTTATTTTTCCTTGTTTTCCTATATATATATATATATATATAATATTTTATATATATATATTATAAAATATTATTATATTGTATATAAGAACCTTATACCTGAAAAGGTTTGAATCAGGTGTTTTTTACTACCAAAAAACTTCTTTGTTTCCAAGACTATAAATGAAAATAAACAAATTGAAAATAGTGCTTACGTGAACTACACATATGGTTGTCCTGTCATAAAACCATGTTTATACTGAACAATAATTTATTACATAAAAATGGTTCTTTTAAATAATTACATTTTTTGTTGTAATGCAACTTTTAGAGACCAAGATGGGATTTTTAATCATGTACTTTTATAAATTTTATACATACATCAACAACCAGTGAATACTATTTTATATTTTGACCAGTGAATACTATATTTTATAGTTTTTTTATTTACGTTTTAGTGTAAATTTGTTAATAGGACCAACACAAAAGAAACTAAAACCAGTGGATGTCATAGCGGCTGTTTACATTTCCAAACCGTACAAACAAGTTGAAAGAGATTAATGTTTGTACACGAGTGTTTGTGTCACTGAGTGAATTGGGTTATAAACTGTAAAACATACATTACATCTGAGATACAATATTTAAAAAACGTGAAATAAAATGTAATACATAAGCTATAATCAAGATAAAAATATTAAGTCACTTCATTGTGTAAATCAACAAAACAAAATATAACAGGTTAGATATCTGTTTTGTCACACTAATCAAAAAGAATAAAACATAAATTGATGACCAGATTATTATTATATATTCAGATATCACCACACTTTGCAGCTTTATTATTCTCTGTTGATCGTTTCTTTAAAAAATTATCCCTTTTAAATACGTACACACGGTTGGTCTGAACTTGACGCAATCAAACATTAAAGAACTTTACATATAAGGAACCTTGCTATTATAATATATATTTCAAGATAATTTACGACTAAAATTTTGTTGGAACCTTGTAAAACATTCCACTTTATATTTTATTATATTTTGTATAAATAACAAGAATTTAAACCAGCATAGTTGCATTTACTTACTAAAAATGTTTTTGAACAAATAAATAGAAAGGAGGTTGTGGGACTGACCAACAACAGTAGGACTAATTCTTACAATAGGATTTGGATACATATCTAGAAAAGTACTTTTCCTAATTTATTAAATGGTTATCTTTTATATTTTAAAATAATTTGCGCCACTCAATTATTTAACATAATAGGGTTTTATATTATCAATTAATTTCATACATATTTTGTAACATTAAAAAACAAAAAACCCAACATAATATTTAATCATTTTGTTTGTAATATATTACAATGATCATTGACGTCTAAATATTAAAGCATAAATATTTATACATTTCATTACTATCATATGTATTAGTTTCTATAATTTTGTCAGTACCATTTTCACCAAAATTTTGTTTTTCCTAAATAATTACTTCATTTTCATTATATTATAAAATTAAAATCATGGATTTATAATAACTAAAATAAGAAATACAAATTCTGGAATAAAGGTTTGATAGTTATCTTGGTGTTCTATATCTTGTTATACTTATGGTTTTTTCGTTTGACATTGTTAAATTTTATTTATTTTTTTATAAAGTTCAATTAGTGGTTTTGACGTTTCTTTAGGAACATTTCCATTACAATCTGTTTTACGTAATATATTTTAAGTACGCGTAAGGTAAGGCGTAAAGTTTATAATTGTAATGAATAGAATGACTAATTTTCATCCAGGATTAAATTAAGCAAAGACTTTGTTACCTAGAGAAGATCTAATGAATTTATTTCAAACTTTTTTAAGTCTTATCAGGACGAAATTAGTAATAAAGTGGAATAGAAATTAATATTATCCGTGCTGAAGTTCAAATTAGAATCCTGAGCTTTAAATACTACTGTTAAAAGATGCAGTAATTTAATACATTTTTATGTTCAATTCATTGATAAATATATTAGTAGTTCATAGATTTATTCAAGCTCGCGTTTTACCGTATATGTTAGTCTGTGTTTTATTTTTATAAGAAGTAGTCACTTCTGTCGGTCAGTCTCGCTACTGCCTTACCATTTTCCTCGCTGCAAAACATACATCCATAGCCCGTCAAAAGAAGTAGTCACTTCAATAAGGAGCGACAGTAACCTCTGACTAGCACACTTAGACAGCTACTGAACTGAATAGAGAAACGCCTTGATATCAAAATGTCCGCGATAGTCCCTACCCTAGCAAATACGGGGCAAGAAAGCTTGGCGTGCGTTCCATGACGAAATTTTTCGCCCGAGCAAATATATATCGATAGCCCGTCAAAAGAAGTAACCACTTCAATAAATGCATTGATTACCGTAATATTTATCATTAAATATACAATTATTGTATGAGTATTTAAATGAACTAAATTGATATAAAATATATGATTCATTCATTCGAAACATTACAAAATTAATGCACCGACTCCCTAAAACAACCTGACGATCCATAAATCTCAACTTCACGTAAAACTTCCCTATAGGTATTTACAGGAATATTTATATCCACTTGTCTACGATCACCAAGAGTACGATAACTAGATGGTACATTGGTTTATATCAATGAAAATGTCAAATAAAATTCTTTTTACCTTACTTCCCTATTGTGTTTTATTAGCGGTCCTTCTCGATACATTTGTTGCATGTTTCATCAGTAGGGCTTGCACATCTCACCTAGCCCTCCCTACCCCGACCCAATCATCGCTCCTGGCCAAAGCTGATGAACTGGCTAAAAGTTCAATAGATCTGTGAACCATCCGGATACAAGTATTAAGTACGTCTATTTCTCCATCGTTGTCAATTGTAAGTTGCCGTCTGATTATATTAAATAATGAGATTAAATTGTGAATTAAAAATAATGTCCTCGTAGTTTGAGCGTCTGGAAAATTTTAGATTATAAAGTAACACATTTCTTGTTCAACGTAGGTCAATATGTAACGTAACACTTTGGTTTCAGAAAACTTTCGGAGTAATTTACTAAATCATTTCGATATTTAACTTTTCCAGTAAATTTATAGTTTTGATATATTTTAATATTTGTATATTTTATATTCAAAACAATAAAATCGTTAAAAATTTATCGATTTTCAATATCTGAACGTAAAATAAATACTAATTTAATGACTTGAATTGATTTAAATAATTTAAATTCAAATCCAAATTACTGAGTATCGTAAATTATTAACAATACGGTACAACATATTGGAGTTAACCAGTCACTCAAAAGCTAGACATTTTATGGTATTGGAAAAGACGATATTCTATCTTGAATCTAAGAGCACAAACTAATGTTCCCCCTGTATATGTTCCTTAACGATAACTGCCTAACAGAACTAATGGAATTCGCTCAAAGAAACACACCAATGTTTTAAGAAAGAAAATAACATGAAAAACTAAGTTTTAATGGTTCATTATAAACGATATTCCACAACGAACCTTGTAGAAGTATTTGTGAGTAAAAGCGTCTGCTTCTCGTTAATAAGGAGTTGAAGAGATTAAATTTCAATCACGTAGTGATTCATGGAACGATAATGAGTTATCTGATTAAAATTCAATTTTAATCAGCAAAACTCTCTTTTCGCTTAAACAAGGGCAATTAGAGCACTGTTTTAGCGGCTTTATCCACTATAAACGGTATATTTAATACACTAATTCTCTAGCTGACATAAAAAAATTGAAATTTTATTAAATAGCTGTTACCCGTGGCTTTGCATATAATTTTCAAAATCTAAGTCCTTCTTTGTAAAAGAACTTATGATGCAATATTTGGAGAACGTTAATATTTTTACACTATGATTAGGTATATACCATGTACAAATTATTTCTGTGTTTCAACCTCAAGTAACGGGTTTTAAACAAATTTTGGTCTAGGTTTCTGAACAATTCACGCAGAAAGCAATACTCTAGCTGGTCATTACTTGAAACAACACAAACTTTGTAATGGATGAGTTTATTCGGGGTTTCAACAAATTGACGATATGCGTTGTCTTTATAGCCATGAAAGTCACAACTTGATCCTTAGGTTTGAATGCTACGATTTCGATCGATTCCTGGGTAACTTTCCTCACCCAATCTTCAATTGTCACTGTTCGATTAAATCTGAATTGCAAATCAATTAAAAATCATAGGAAATTAATGGCATACACTGCTTTCAGCTTGCAAGATTTCACAGAAATCAATTATTGAGATATTACTAAAATAATACTGCAGCCAGTTTTAGCTTTGAGATTTTTTATGAAACTGAGGACGTATATAATCCATACATTCATGTAATTTTGTTTGATAGACAAGTTAATTAAAAATGTGTTTAATAACAATATAAAGTAAAGCATCCGTGACGTAAAACTATACAAATGATTTTACCGATCAAACAGAGACACACAAGCGCTTAATTTATTCCGTAAGTCTAATAATTTAATCTCATCCCACTAAACACTGCATAATTAGCAATGCGGAACTAATGCTGATCTCATTTATTATGTTTGTTGGTATATACTTGAAAATTTCACAATTTCATATTTAAAATTTCTTATAATTCATGACATAGCCCGCATTAAATATTTACCAGTTATCTATCATATACTGATAACAAAGACTACTATTTTCGTGACGGCTCAAAGAAATTGCAATTTATTTATAATATTTTAATATAAAAAGTGACAAGTATACAACTCTTGGTAAGGTGTAAAAATATATGATTACGGTTTTTATAGTTGTACAGGATGATCATTTATAAACTTTTTTAATTTTAAATTTTAATATAATCAATATTTAATGTTATTTGTCTCTACAGGTATATGAAAAACATGACTATCTTGTTATGAAAAAACTTAAACGAATATTTTTCCCTTAGTTATCCAAGATATTATTTGTGTAACACGTCACACACATAACAATATGGCGGAAACATTATGAATTAGAACAATACAATAAGGAATTACTTACACAGTATCCTAGAATGTGTGCTGTATAAAGCAGAATAATCAGAGCTGGAATATACGCTGGGTTTTGTATACAACTATGCCTTTGAGTTAAACATTGTTTTCTATTTGATCCATATCACTCAGTTGGTAATTATTCCTTTGATAACTATTGCAATTAAATTTCAAACTATAAGATACCAGCTATTCGCACACTATTTCGTGTTCAAAAACAGAGATACTATGATCATGTTCATTTTAAATGACAATAAAAGGGCTCCAGAGATAAGCGATAGCCACTGGAAGATATATTTTAATCTCCTGATTCATTTTTGGTTTGGGTTTAAAGAACAGTGTGTTAGATCCTTGAAGTCGGAGAATGTAAAAGTACCCATAAACTACTTGAATTTTCCCCCCAAACTCCATGATATTTAATTGAATACCTCCAGCGATTTCAGTAATAATTGGTTTGTGATATGCCAGTGTGGTGGATTTCAATTGGGTTAAGAAACCTAAGTTGGCGTATTTTAGGTCAATTTTTTGTCACTGTTATGGTTAACAGCTTTAGATGTTAAGCGAAATTTTTATGGCTATTATTTTAGACTTTGCACATGTATGAGCACTTCTGGTTCGAGGGAAGTTTATTTCCGGTTCCAATTTTGAGCTGGCTACTTTCCTACGATAATTAAATCATGTCAAAAATTGTATATTTATGGCCATTGTAATTTACTACTGTTTTATTAATTTATGTGCCTCTGTTAATTTTGCCTTGCTTCCCCGTTCAAGAATATATATATATATATATATATATATATATATATATATATATATATATATATATATATATATATATATTTATATTTTATATATATATTATAGTTTTTTATTATAAAGTTAATTTATTCCTAAATATTTGATGTAAATTTAGATGTAGATTTTCTCGCATCACTCATTATTAACTTTTAAGTGTACGAGATTATGATAACCTCGTATACAGAGTGTATATGTACACTATAACGGTATATATTACAAAAGTTAAAATTACTTATTATTAAGTGAAATTGTTAAAATATTCTTCATTAAAGATTGATACTCAAACTAAAATAAGACACATTTTTCAGACGCTTTGCTGTGATCACTCACTGGTCAGAGGGTACTGGCGAACAAATAAAACTGTGTTGGAATTGTGGACACGTGACCTTACAGGCTTGATGCTGCGTGATCGGCGTTCGGAATCAATCAGCTGTTTGACATTCCAGAACGACTTCAATGTTGACTTGTGTGCCGTAGAAATCGTATAAAGCAAAGCTACAGCCTACCAGACTTACAATTTTTATTTACAAAAGAGTACGATAAATATTTTCCTTTGGAAGGCGTAGCTTTTATCGTCTTCAGTTTTATTAAAAACGTAATTCTATACGGTTAAACATTTAAATATTTTTACGATTCTAACATGTGCTGAAAATGATCCACTCTAAGTGATACCTCGTGTTTATTCGGCCATTACGCTGAAAACAAAAAAGGTCATCTATAGCTTGTTATTGAAATTATACATTAATAACTAAAGCCGAGAGTTGCCTTCCCTGGAACGTATTCGTGTTTTAACTCGCTTTCAAATAGGACGCATTTTATGAATGTTCTATCAATAAAAACCTCTATAATTCTATCAATGTTTGGTCAAATTATGAGCAGTTTTCCCATAGTTACATAGTACAGTCAGAGCATTACGTATTTTATTTTATTTTCAGGCTTCATCGATATAATTGAGCAAACAAATGTGAAATATTCCGTTGAATGTAGAAAAATATATTTTTTGTATAGTATCTGAACAGAATTACTATTAATCTTCTTTAATTAATTCTGCTATATTATAGCTACAAATAAAAAAACAAAAGGATACGATTGAACAAATATAGTACTTTGAATGCAAACAGTTAAACTAAACCCACTTATAGAGGCAAAGTCTTTGATAAAAAAAATGTTATTAAATTCAGATATCAATTTATTTTTGATACACGAATGACACGTGTTTGATTCTTGAGTAATTTGATTCTTAAGGAAGTATTTATAACATATAATCTGTATATTTAAATTGAACCCAATTGTATTGTTTTATACATATTCGTTTCATTTACGCATCACTACATTACTGTCTTACTTCTATAACATCTCATCAGATTTCACTATTTATATTATTACTGATTACATTAGATTAAATAAGATAATGCAGTATTGAAGGAACCAAAATAAAATGCTAATTTAATAGTTTAAATATTACGGTTAAAGAGTTTTATGTACAAAAGACACATTTGACTTCCAATATGTGTAACAGAATGACAGGTTAATTATTAGTATTTATATTTTAAGTTGCACTGAAGCATTGATACACATATAAGCAAACATACAGAAGAGATTGCTAAGTAATAACAGTGTTTTTGACGTGACAACGTCTTAAATTAGGAGTCACTCATGAAAAAGTGTAACGCGCGGTAACGTTACGATGCCCGTCCAGTGGGTCCGCCGCACGGGATCCGCACGGGATAAAGCAGATAACTGTGGGTCCGCCGCACGGGATAAAGCAGATAACTATGTTTATTCGTGAAAATGTGGAGTGCTTAGATTCGCCATTTACAACAACTACAACAATAAAGGTAAATAATTGTACACTGATATTTCATTATCGTAAACTATGATTGACTGATTAATTGTTAGATTGACACAAAAGTTGAGAAACTGAGTTTATAGGTTATGTCATACTATTGACAAATGTTGATAGTGTTAAGTAAATTATTAGTTTAAATCACTCTGCAATCAATCGTAATTCAGTCGATTAAGAAGAAACAGCGCGTATTGCTAGTCAAACATTTAAAATAACAAATTATAACCTCTAACCTGTCATAACAGTGCGACCAAACAAACGAACTAAACCGACCAATCACCACACGCGGAGTTAGAATTTAACTGTGTTTAGCAAGAATTTCAAATTCCAATTTTAGTAAATGTTTTATTCAACTTTACCATTTACAATAACAAATTTTAATTAATTTCAAATTATGTACAACGTTTTAGTAAACAAAATATATTTCTATAGTTAAAATTTGTGCAATTCTTATTTTCATTCAATTCCTTGTTCCTATTGTGCAATTTAATAATATTCATATCAATAAATATTCTACCGAGAAAAAGACGTTGTCACGTAAAATCTTCGCCCGTGAAACCGACTTTACAGGCAACCATAATTTTTTTTTATTTAAAGTGTAAAGTTGAATACTGCAATATTGGGTAGTTAGTTCCAGGATACTACGTCAACCTTTAACTGGCTACACAGTATACCGTTGCTTGTTTGGCGCTTTACTGTAACGTAAACAATGTTGACTACGTTGTTATCAGGGCTGTGTGTATCACGAACTGTATGACTCAGAAACTGATACAGAAAATACAATGAATAAATTCAAAAGATACTGTACATAGTAGAATTTTTTTGTAGTAATAGAACGTAAAAGACTACAGATTTCACATCCAAACTTTAACACTACGTATTGAGTCCCAAACGTGTGACATACTAACGCTCACGCCTCTACCAGTTGACCAATATTGATAATTTTAAATATCGGTTCATATCTCATTATCAATTATTACCTCATTATCAATTATAATTTAGTTAAATTTTCATTTTAATATATGAAAAATTCGAGAACTAAAGAAATTGATAAGAAAAGGGTGATACTCGTTTTATAAGTTTAAACTATTAGATTTTTATTATTACTAATTGAAGATCATACTCTTTCAACGTAATCAAATTTATTAAGACATTCCCATTAAAACTAGTATCATTGTTTCATATTCCTAGGGAATGCAAACGTTCGTTATTAGATTATGAAGTGAAGTGTAGATTAATTGTCTTGTCTACAGTTGTATGTTGAGTTAGTTCGAAAATTGTTTCACGCAATATAAATACTCTAGAACCAATTATATTTTATTCTACAAAACTTGGTTTTAATTGCGTATCTATTACAGAAAACTAGAAAATTGTTAGAAATAATAACAGGTAAAAAATCATTTTTGAATAAAATATTATTCTAGTAGATACAAGTTTCAAACAATGGAATATTTAGAATAAATTATATTTTTATCAAATAACAGTGGTTATAAATATAGTTCCCACGATATCCTGTTTAAAAAGGTATCTCGGAGATGTAATCACAAGCTGAAATGTTAGCAAATTGTTGCAAGCCAAATGTTTGTGACAGGTACAATCTTTAGCTGAGTGTTGTGGATGACAGGTAAATATTTAAGAATAAATAACTCTTCTAATGCGTCGATTTCCGAGGCGGTGTTCAGTCAATGTTAAGGTAGGAAAACGTATCTTTTCACAGCAAATATCGATACCAGAGTAACACATATGCACCCAGACACCAAATTGTTTAAACATTACGTACAACGTTATCCACATTAATAAACAAGAGTTGTTATCTTATATTAAATATCACACTAGTATAATATTCCAAGAAACAAGAGCCGACTTGCATTGTATAAGGACACAACCTAGTTTTTTATGAGTCTACAGTAGAACTTTCTCTATTAAAGAAACCGATTTTCAGCAATGCTAATTTTTATTTAGGTTAAAATATTAAGTATCAAAAGGGTTAAAAATATGAAATGATAATTTTTAGATACTATTTTATTATATTACCATACTTAAAACATTCGGACATGTAAATAAATATCAGCTCATGCTAATGATTATATAACTATTATTTATATTTATTTTTGACAGTCAATTTTACGTCTATAAAACTAATAAAAATACAATCTGAGAATAAAATTGCATTTCATACAGTTATTCTTTCATTTCGACCTCAACCCAAGTGCGGCTGGCAACCAATTTCCTCCTCAAGGAAAGTTTCTCTATCAATCTATAGAAAAACTGAGATGTGTGCTCTAATAGTGTACATTGGTTCCCGGCTCCTAGACTGTAATAGATGATGAACTAGTTCTATTAACTTTCCTCGTCCATTAGCTACAATTGTATGTATTTATTCGATACAATCAAGCATTATTTTAAAATGCTATCGCACAAAATTAAAACGATATATTATGAATTGTAGAAAGAGTAAATACATGCAAGGAAAGCTACGGATACAAAAAAAAACAAAGATTTTACTTTTGTTAATTAAAAACCAAGTCACAATTCCAAAGAAATATGCACTCTATTTAAACAAAAAAAATTTAAATTTCAATTAATTGACTTTGAAATTATTAAAATAAATTATTTGGAATATTATTTAGTTTCAATCGAAGTAAGCTATTATAATCATGAATAATAAGATGTGTCCTTTTTATTCGCAATCATCATTATTGTCTGAAATATCTCTCTCATCCTCACTTCATGTGCATACAGAAATATTCATCACTGTTCATTTTCCTAAAAATAAAATAAATAGGACTCATTAAATATTAAGGTACCCAAACGAAAACACGATGTTATTTCATATTATAATCCTATTTATTTATTATTTTACGTAACTCGAAGAACTACAATTTATCATAGTTATATTTTTGTAATGTTTTTTTTATTAGAGTTTATTGTAATAGATTTGTATGATAATATTTCGCAAACACATGTTCTGGCCACAATTATAATAATAAAATATAATCTTGTAGAATATAATTTCTTACTCCTTTTTGAATAGCGGTTTTATCAACAAATTACAAGAAATGTTTAAAAAAAACATTTGTAAAATGTCCGAAGATATGTTTTGCATTCAAGTTGTGAACCATACATACCGCGCTTGGCAATCTGCCAACTGCGACCACATTCAGAACGTGTTGGTTGTTATTCAATCTACTTAGTCGTTCAAGTTTTGTTTTATCCATTAGTGATCACTTTTACATTTTTACGGGAATAAGAACTCTAATTATAATTCATATTAACGAAACTATTTGCAAATAGAGATTTAATGTATAGGATACATGTATTACAGTACATTTACGTAAAAATAATACTATAAATATACCTTAGTTGGAAGTTAGTTTGAGTAGTAGATCCAAGCATTAAATCGTTCAAATTTAGTAGTTCTAATCTACATTGAAGTTTTATAACACATTTTTAACTTGACATAAATCCATGAACTACGTCACAACAAACAAACATTTTTTGTTTGCACTAAAGCTCAGAGAGATGTAGTATTTGCAGTTACAATCAATACATCAATTCACTTGTGGAACCAATCCATATATCTCACGTAATCCGCTTTCAAAAATGTACAAAACAGAGAGAGAAACATTTAAATTATATAAAGATCTGTAGGACATACAAAACGAGAAGTGAGCTTATATGGCCAACACTCATTCTACATTTGCCCATCCCGAGACTCAGAACCACATCAAACAGCCATAACTGAAGTGAGCTTAAAAAGCTTTTATCCAAATGTGTAGAACTATACATATTGCTGTAAAAGCAATTCTGCACTCTGCTCAGTTTAGAATTCATGAACTGTAAACTGCGGTTTTTATTATTGAAGTGAAACTCCAATCTTTTAAGAGGTTCACTGCCGATTCGTGTCACTTATTAATGTCGAGCACGTATTTTTCATAATATTTTGGCATTTGATACAAGACAAAATCAACTATTCACCTTTTTATTTTTGGAATAATTTAAGTATTTTGTAAAAACTAAAAATCAAAGATCGATAGCTCTAGGTCTAGGATGAATAAAATGTGTCATTTTTATTATTTTCGTGACTATCTGACTTATCTCGTAATTTAACTTCGGTACCGACACATAAATTATCTATTAAATGTGTTACGTATACGTATTTTCACCCCCCTTTCATTTTATCCTAAGGAAATGTCACTACCAGCGTACAATATACGGCCAAAACTTATTAAATATATGCGTGCGTATCTCTTATTACATAATATGTTATTAACTATTTTTTTATTTATTGGCACAGTTTATCTAAAGAATTTAAATTATATGGAATATATTATTATTGTGGGAAAACTTTAACTAATATATATCATAATAGTTTGATTTAAATTACTGTGAAATAAAATTGCAATGCAAAATATTGATCACGGGTTCTTGATTCAAGAAAATATTTTTAATGTATTAAATAAACCAAACACTTGAGAAACGGTTGAATAACGCGTTTAAAGTAATGTAGCTACAATTTGAAATTTCTTCAATATGTAGAAACTTTTAAAACATTTTATATGCATGATATTTTAGTGTAAGCTATTAAAACACTTCATAGAAAGGAGCGGTATATAAAGGATACGCAGGATATTTCTCTGTCACGGAAAGCGTGTTTGGCCACATTCTCTATGTGGCGCACGTATACTTTGGATATTATTCAGTGAGAATGAACTTGTTCCCTCCCTACTCTTACAGAACTATTTATATTCAGGAGACAGCTTTCTTTCCAATAATATGTCTTACTTATTACCTTCTGATATAACACAAGTTTACATCGGCCTATATTTTTATTGGTAAACCAATTTTCAGAAGAATTAAAATGTTTATCAAAGAGAACTCATTAATTCTGACGGATATTTTTGTAATTTTATAACAGAGCGTGTATAACAGTGCTGAAAATTATCAAACTCATGCACAAACCACTAACGATGAAATTTCAGATCAGCATAGCAAAACTTTCAGCTAACATTAAGTTTAAACTAATATCGCAAGTCATGTGCTCTACTTCGGGCTTGGCTAGATTGCTTTGCATGTTTGTCAAACAAACTTGTGTAAACAGTTCCATGTCTTCAACATGACAACGAAACTCGTTGAGTTGAAAACTCCATTATAAATACATCAATTTTTAAGTATTCGTTTTTTTTCTAAATATAAAGTGTGTTACAGTTTATTTTTATATAACTTTTCAATCGTTTTCTGCATTACCAGAATTGTACACTTCAGTTTATTTAATTTTACTCTTTTTATATTTATTAGTTGATAGAAGAATATTTATAGTGATATTAATTAAACTATTTATTTCGTGCTACTTCAAATTAACCAAATCCTTCAATTTGTGTTGTTTATCAGGATTTTTATCTAATACACCCAATCCCAGACTGCTAAAAAGCTAATTATTTTATCTATTTTTTTTTATAAAAAAGTTTATCCATACACACAATGTTAAAATGTGGCAATTTCCAAAATATGGTATTTGTAGAAATTTTGTGTTAATAAACTCTAAAACTGTGTTTGGAGTTTATTAACACAAAATTCCACATATACCATTTGATGTAGAAAAATCTTTATTTACTAGGGTTGCACCTTTTGGGTGCCAAGATTCTTCTTCCTGAATCAGATCACATGTAGCACCAAATATACAGATTGATACAAAAATACGCAATACTTTTATTTTCTTAGTATATCGTTGTAATCATTTGAAAAATAATCTTAGCTTATACAAATGTGTGTGTGTGTGTTGTGTGTTATGTGTGTGTGTGTGTGTGTGTGTGTGTGTGTGTGTGTGTGTGTGTGTGTGTGTGTGTGTGTGTGTGTGTGTGTGTGTGTGTCGGTTAAATCTACCATATTGTTTTTAAGGTATAAAATAACTTACTGTGTACTACATAGTTTCTAACAAGCTAAAGTGCAAAGAACAAGATGTTCCGGAAAGTAATAAAGACGTATATTAAAGATATGAAAACCATGTTTTCGTTGTAGTATATTCCCTTCTGTACTTTTCCATTCAAATATGAGAGGAAGGAACACATCCATACTACCCGTCAACAACGGTAAGGCAAAGATTATTTTGTTTATGTTCTTAATTGTTTCCAGAATAATATTTCTAAATAAAGAAATTACATTATTTTAGGATGTAGTGGGTAGGACATGTTGTTGAATCGAGCAGTGCCTCAGGAATATAAAATAGTTCTAATGTATTAAAAAAGCCAACGATACCAAGTTGAAAAAATAGTTTACATTTAAAAAGCCGAATGGTAAACAATACCAACTGTCATGTGAAAGCACTCCTTATAGACCAGAACTATTAGCTGTTTTGATTCCATCTGCTCTAATAAGCTGATGAATACAACATTACATTGTTGGCGGTAAGTGTTACAATTTGAATATTGAGTTAGCTCCAGTTCACCTTCCTCTTAGTGCAGTGTCTAGAATATGACGCTGTAACAGATTTAACTTCTGGAATCTTATTTATCTTGTTTTGTCCGTTCCAATCATAAGATTAATCCTGAAATTATCATCTAAATTCTGTACAGAAATTCATATATTAGAACTTTTGAAACAAACTACTATATACTTCATAGCAATAATAACAATATTATAAAACAAACCAACGTTTTGAAAAGAAGAAACAAAGTAAAGTTTAGAATTTTCATTATGTAGTAAAAGATTAATGTAACAAAGAATTAATTATGCTGGGTTGGCTAATAAGATAAAAATGCTTGAACTTTATTGTGGTCTTTTGAAATTGTCATACCTTGTTCTAGTTTCCCACGTATTACGGATTGGAAGATCTCCTGAATTTGGCAATATGACTGCAACTATTGTATTTCTTTTTTAATAAATATATTTAAAAACCTCATTTATATTACAATTGTGTAAGTATGTTGTTAGCTAAAGAATTCTGAGTAACTCTAGGTAATTTTACTCTAAAGCGTTAAAGATTTCTATAATTCAGAAAAATCGAGGACAAAAAGTGTGGCCAATCAGAGTTTTGGGTTAAAACATTTAAACACTCAAATTTAATAAAACATCATATGGGTATGTAATGTCTTTTCCATGTAACATTTCATGCATATCATTTTAAAATTTTGGTTTCTGCTATATTTTTAGCATGTAGTCAAAACTATTCAGAAAATTTGTATGGAGATTCTGGAGACGCTTGAAAATAACCGGTTTTCCCTTCTTCCTAGATGATTGAAATTTAGTATACTCACTATCCATATGTGTATATACATAAGTGTAATTTTGCACTTGCTCGACCATTCAACTCTTAACTTAAAGTTTCGTTATTAATATTGTCCTCGCTATTTGTCTACACTTTGCATGCATTTCGTTTGATATCATATTTCAAACGATGCCTCAACATTATCAACCACATTCGACGTGTTTGAACTTCAGTTGAGTTAGTTTTTAAATGTATGATGTGTTACTTTAAATTATATTTTATTCTTATTGTGTATTTGTTTACCACTTTCTCGTGCTACTATGTCAGTGTATACTAAACATATACATACTTGACCGGAAGGCAGAATTGAAGAACGTAATAAATATAAGATAATGACCAGTGGCACGATCTTTCATAAGTTGAGAATTGGATATTGGATGGGGGCCACAACTCAAAACTCTGCGCGGACCACAGAAGGTCTCTCAGTGGTACTGATTTTGTGTGAGGAAGTCTTTTTCTAATAGTTCCTGTGTATATCTTTCATACAAAATATCCTATCATGGATTTGCATTTAATAATAACTATATATTAGTTATATGCACAGATAAGAAACTAGGTTAGAGTAGCAATTAAGAACTATTTACCTTCTCACAGTTATTCAAAGGCTAAAAAATGCCATATTGTACCAACAATCAAAAGTATTTTAATAAACTATTTTTTAAGATCCTACAAGCATAGAACTTCTGATCTAGAAGTGTCGTTATTGTGAAGTAATCTTTTATTCCTTGCAGAAGGTAGAGCAGAGCCTTGTATACATTTTTCGTTAAGTTTTATCTCACACAACGTATCTGCTACGCCCTTATTACAAAGACAAACTTACAAAGTTAAATCAATATTCCATGTTGCAACTATAAAACACGTCAACCTCCACCTATACACCTTCATGAAATGTTTTATTTCCACCCAATACTAATAAAGTAATACGGTGCGAAATGAAACACACAGAATAGCTCCATAACGTTTTGTTGGTAGCAGTGAAATGGGAACGTAAACAGCGTTTTCATGTTTAACTCTGTAATGTATTCCTGCTTTTATATGTTTTCATTATGCGCCCAGAGCGTGAAACGCATGTTTTAGCAATAATGTCTCAGTTAATGAATGTAAGTTAGGAGTAACAATTTCAGAGGCCGTAGGCAACACAAAGATCTCGTTCAATAACAATCAGTATGTCTGTCTGACTCTAGGTAACGCACTCTTACAACAATATTTCTGTGTATGATCAAAATAAAAATGGAATAATACTTTTTTGTGATCACTAAAGGATATTAATATTACATGTGAAGATGTATCCGAGTAGATGGAGTACAAAACGTGTTGGAGGCTATTTTCGGATATGTATAACTTTAAGTACTTGGGAGTGATTTTATAACAATTTCAACATGTTAAAGAAATACAGAAGTATTCATAATTTTTTTTAATGTTTGACTTTTTAAGAAATGTTTGTAATTGTAATCCCTTTGCTGTACATTTATAGTTTCTCTATCCTCTATAAACAAGTATGAAAATCAGTACTTTTTACAGGTCGTAATTTTGAATATATTTAAGTCTATGTCTTTAAAAAGCAACATAAATTAATAATAATGTTATAAATTGATGTCCTTTTTATATATTATTAGTATTGATATTATACGGTATATTGTTAAAGATATGAAACAAGAAAGAAGATTAATAAAGTTTAAATAGTTTAAATCGTATTTATAATGATATAACTTGTATATTTATATTTGGTGTTGTAAAAACTGCAGAGTGAGACATTTTCTTATTTTTGGTAATTTTTGGCCTGTAGCTAGACACGCACCGGTACCTTTATTTTATTTGTTAAAGATACTACAGGATATATGTTTAGCATTAGTTCCTAAGTGCTAAATAATATTTAATCAGATTATTATTTCAGTATTAATGGGACATGTAATGTAGTACATGAATTTCGCTTCATGGAAAACAAATAATCACTGTCTCGCCAACGACGCGACAGGGTATTGTAGCATTGTGTACAAGACGACATTACCAGCAACCTTATCTTATCTCTTTATATGGGCACTAAAACTCTGTCACACTAACTCAGTGGATTTGGAAATCCCAACTCGCTACTCTCAAGGCGAAATCAATGGACTACCTACATGGCAACCCTTTTCCACAGGCCTCATTTCAGGATTGGGAATTCACCGTAATCGCTAGGAATTCTATACAGTCAATTTAATATTTTGATTAGAAATAAACATGTATATCGGCTCTACACGGAAAACCTCTATGTGTTTTATCACACATTAAAATACATTGTAGGGTAACATTTATATATTATTATAACTTTGTGATACATAACTAAAGAGCTACTAATATTACTGTATAAAGCATTTTCATTAGGTACTGTCATGAAAAAGCTACATTCTGTTCTCACATATTGTTAAAACTTGATAAAACAGTGATACTTTCTAAAACTAATAAACATGAATAATGAGGGTATCGGTTGTTTGTTTCGTGATATCCCGATAAAATGCAAATCTCTTCATTGTATATGTATTTTGATTTATACACTTATTCAAGTCATCTGCACACCAACATTTTTAGATTTTGAGTTGCGATATGTTAATACCTTAGAATTTTAACAGGAATTTAGAATTTTACCATAAAATGTAATAAAACCCATCTTAATGCATTCTTTGTCAATTATTTTTGTAGACATAGAATAGCAAAGTTGTTACGAATTTTATTTTAATAGCACGTTTTTGACAACCATGAATGATATTCATGGAATATCAATTGTATATTCAAAGTGACGGGTATTTTCGTGAGATTAACTACATATTTTCAAGGTAGATGAAAATTGTTCAAAAAAGTACAAAACTTTCCTCTGTACCATGTGTACGAGAGAAGGTCAATCCAAGTACAGTGTTGACGGTGATTGATGTGGGATTAGAAAAACGATTTGTCGAGTGACTAACGCGGACACCGGAAGACAGATGAGCTGTGACCAGGTGTGACTCGTGGTGACGCCGGATCTGTCAACTTGTCTAGGCTAACTTTTCTGTTGGAATAAAATATTAAGCTTTTAGAGAAAAACGATTTGTCGAGTGACTAACGCGGACACCAGAAGACAGATGAGCTGTGACCAGGTGTGACTCGTGGTGACACCGGATCTGTCAACTTGTCTAGGCTAACTTTTCTGTTGGAATGAAATATTAAACTTTTAGAGAGAAAATGCCACAGAACAAAAAATACAGAAGATTTTCAATAGCAAATAAGTTAATTTTGGGCTACTGTACAGTTTATTGTATCAATATCTTCAAATTTTATTTGTTATTAATTTAAACAAATTAACAAAGTGCATGTTTAGGGGTTATATATATTATTTAATTAACGTTAAATAAACTAATGAGGAATTTAATAGTAGGCCTATACATCAATTACTTAAGAGGGTAAAACCGGTTTCAGAACACGATTTACTCATTTCAAAATACTATTAAATGTAATATTATATTACTGGTTATATAATGCAATGAATTAAATCAAAATTTTAATTTTGCAATATACAATATTAATTTAATGTATAACATATGAAGTGAGGTTTAAGAATTAATAATTGTGTAATAAATAAGGTTCAATTTACATTAAAACTTTTCGTTTATCGTATAAATAAATAAAATTATTTCGTACCTCTTTTCATATCACAACCGCGTTTCTATACTTTAATTATTTTCATACTTTAAGTATACTATATTTACGAATTTACACTTTGCACATACGTAATTAATAATTATGTTAATCTTCCACAGATCAAGGGTGTTGTAATGTATTGAAAATATTTATTTAAATAAAATATTATGAGCGAATTAATGGAATTTTTGTTATTTCAATGGATAATTTGCCATATTTTAATACCATTATGTATAACTGCTATCTAATCTAATTTGAATGTTGCTTAAGGCTTCCAAGTCAAAGTTGAAGGAAGTCAAATCAAGGTAAGTTAAACATGAACTCCAAGTTAGAATGGCAAAGTTTCTTACAATGAAATATTTTAAAGTTCCATTACATTAACCTATGTTCTGCTTGATATTTTATGTTACTTAGCCCACATGTTATAAATAATGTTATAATAAGTCTAGTTTTCATGTTTACTTGACGCTTCGGTGATTAACGTCAATATAAAAATGCCTGGACAAGAAGTTTATGTGGTGTTTTATAATCTGTTAGTCTGTAGTCTGTTAATCTGTTAAGGCATTACAAGAAAAGTGAACAGGTATAATAGGAATTCCATATTAGAGATGCTTTCTTTTCTAATACGTAGCAATAAGATTTCCTAAAACTATTTAGGATACAATAGTTTCAAAAGTCCAGGAAAAATTAAAGACTATTTTTATAACTGCGTAAGGTGAGCACTATGTATAAATATTTATATAATCTAAGTAAATGGATGTGAAAAGTATATTCTGTACAAAAGTCTATTCATAATCTGAAATATTATAAAGACCAAATGAGACAAAATTGTACATTGCAAGAACCGGGACGCTTATTACCCAACATGAATTGGTATACAACTATCAACTTTTATTTTGTCAACTAGAAATTCTATACATAGTCAAATAAATGCCCGTGAAAATTCCAATTTAGAAAAGGTCTTGGATACATTAGAGTATTGGATATCACATATTTATACAAGTTTGTTTAACATTCAAATCAACACCCATTTATGTACATATACTCCTATAATTATCAATATGTTTCCTGTGAGGAAATCATAGTTTATTGTCGAACTGAGATGGGTATAGCTTTACCATTAATAAATATAATCACTCTCACTGATACAAATGTGCAAGAAGTGATGTCTTTTTAATTAAACATTGTTCGAAAAATACCGTTATAAAAATAATTACAAATATTTCCATCTGGTTCTTCGTTTTTCTTAATTCTGATATATTAATTCTGGAAACATTAAAATCCCTCTAAAAGACTTGGAAAAGAATAACAAATTATATAGGAATATTTTATATAAAAGTTACTGAAATATTAACTTCTATTGAGCATACAACCCTGTAGCCTATGTTTTAAATTAATAATATGAAGACATAATAGTAGCCAATTGAAGACATAAAGTTGAATTTTTACTGTTATGCAGTTTATAAATGATTGTTATTCAGAATCAAAACAATTATACAGTTGTGATAAGAAAAAAAAGTAATTTTCAATGTATAGATATGATGCAGTTTCTGTACTTCATTATAAATCCCTGTTTAGAGCATATTGAGCGCTAGTTATTACAACAAATGTTACTATTTGTATAGACTTTATAGTTTATAAGTAAAATGTAACTGTAGTATTGACTTGAACACATTTATTTACATGTAAATATTGTGATTTAATATTAAGTAGCTATATTGAGAAGGCAAGCTTGAATGTGTCTATGGCACCCGCAAGAATTCTTGAATCAAAATTTGGCAAACCAAAATTACAAGGCGTAGCAAACTTAAACAAATAAAATTGAAAGAATATTTCAAAATTTATTCCATTACCACGAAGAGTAAGTTTACGACGTAGAGTTAGTGCAACTCCAACACAAGAACTTTAAACTTACAGTATTAGATTATATTCAACTTTTCATTTAACTACCTACAGTATTTTGAAGTTGAATATGAAAATAGTAAGTATATTTCATATACGGACAGTGATATAAGTTCTAATATGCTATATTCCTAATATATTTGATAATATTCTATAAAATAATTGCATAGCATAAAATATATTAACTTATTGTATTTACGTTTCAACTAAACCAATTTTCAACATCTGGGAAACGTATGCATCTATTAAAATATAAGTTATTAGACGACTCTGACGATTTTGGAGTACTTAATCTAATGAAAATATTCACTTTACCGGAACTTTCCAAATAAGTAAATTGCACTTCCTGTTTTGTTATAAGACCTTATTTCCTCCGGAAGTGATTTGTTATCAAACAAATTACTTATTCCTTGCCATGTACAGTTTCATTTTTACAGGTTACTGAAATTTCTCATAGTAAGTAAACATATAAATTAAATTTTCTGTATATCATATTAAAATAAAAGGTTACATTAAAATGAAGTAAAGGACTTTTAGTTTCTAATGCATCAACCTAAGCTTATTGTGCATCCCGAGTTCAGCAAGTAAGGCCTGTCTACACCTTACCTTCAACGAGATCCAAGAGTTTCTATCCAATGCTGTCGTCGAACTCATCACCTGGCTTTGAGGTTCCAGTTGACATTCTTATACCACTAGCCGGTTCAGGTTGAATAAAATGTTTCTTTGAACCATTTGACAGCATTTCCTCCAGGAGTTCATTGACCATAAAACCGTAATTTACAGAAACCCAAGTGAGATGTAATGAATTACGACACGCTAGAACGGATAAAGTCTTAAAGCATTCAAATAAAGTCAACCAATAGCGTAACAAACAATGGTAATAATATTGCGTTTGTTTCTGTTATCAATTTGTTTGGAACAGCATCATTGTAAAGACGACTAATACATTCTTAAATTATTTAATTTATATTTTGGTTTTTTAGTTTCATATTAATTTCTGGTAAATAAATCAAATATAATTGTAAAATTAGAATAATTCATTTTTACATAGCTGTAGTTTAAATGTTACAATAAAATTACGTGTATTTAAATAATTAAATATATACATTATTGAAAGAATTATTAAGATTTGTTTTTATTGGGAAATGAGGAAAATAAACATGGAATAAATATTACTTATTTGTAGGCACTTAAGTAGCATTTGTAGTCAGCAAAGAATAGAACAATGTACGTATATAAGTTAAAACATAATTCTATTCTTGTTTCTAAATACAATAAATTAAGACTTGTTTTTGGTCATGAAGATCAGGAGAACAAACAACGGAGAACAAACATACACTCTCGTAAGTCAGCGATGTGTTCGGTTAGTGTAATGGACCCGATGCCATAAACATAAACCTAAAGGTCAGTTGTAGATTCTAATATAAGTTGTCCAGAATGTGGTTCAGACTTTTGTTTTTCTTTCTCTGATGTGTCTTGTAAACTTTTTCTCGCTTTTACCGTAGAAGGTGCATTACCTAAGGGTAATCCCAAGGTGTTTTATAAAATAATACTTATTGCTGATGTTTTAAATAAATATTAACTGCATCATTATATTTTTATTACTCCAAAGCAAACATAATATATAAATAATTGTTATTTATTCCTTGGCATGATGTACTCTGCCTGTATATTTAAACTGTATATTAAAATTCTGACAAGAGATGATGCTAAAAGAGAACTCTACTGGGATATTTATTTACCGTGTTAAAAGCAAACAATGAATGTTTAATTACTAGTGCGAGTGGTGTACGTTTGAACATTACAAAATGTTTTGACTAAGTTTCTCTTGCTTACAATGTCCATATAGCGTGTGCCACGCTTTAATGTTAAGTCAAAGCGTTGCATGTTTATGGATATTACTAATTTTACTGAAAGTTATAGTGTTTTGTAACACAATAGCAATATTTTAAAATTTTAGCTTATTCCCAACGAGTTACATTGGTACACTATAACTTTTAAGTTACATAATATAAAGTTATGTTTTACTTCTCAGTTATACCATCAAATCTATTACTAACATTTCTAAAGAGTTTATTTCTAGGTATTTTTATAAATACAATTAAAAAACAAAATTTCAGGCTAAGTATCTAATTCTAGATACAATTTTACAAAAATAAATACAAAATCCCAATTAATTATATCATACTAATAACAGTCGAGAATCGAAAAACCCAAACCACCAATCAATCGACTACTGAAGAAAAGATATACCCCAATTAACTTACTAATTAAACTTAATCAGATAATTTGTCAAAAATTTACTAAATTATAAATTTACAAAGATTTTCCTCTTAAATCATCCAATTATAATATCTTAAAATTAACGAATGCTCTGTATAGTAAAAAGCTGTCGCATACATTTTATAACCTAATGTTCTTGAAACCTATTTTTAGAAGTGCATAACAATGTACAGCATTCACTGATGCACACCACTGCGATTGGTATCACATAAAGGTATCCTTATAGTCGAGCAGCCGATAGTCAGTTTTCACTGTATAAGCAATCGACCTGATTTTTCTCGAAATCGATATTGAAATTTCCCCTGACAAATCAATTGATTAACACTCTCACCAACTTTGGTGGAGGTCAAAATGGGGCATATCAGAAGAATTAATAACATGTAGTTGTATTGTTTTATCAGATCATATTATTTCAGTTAACACACTTAAACTCGACCGTGAACGTATTACGATTTGTTAAATCAGCATTAGCTAACCACATACAGATCCTTGAAGTGGTGACTTGCAGTTACTTTATCTAGTTGTCTGACGTCATAACGATGATGGGTCTGACACGGGTCGCTTTTAAAAAGGGACCAAACCCAAACAGTCATTCCTGGGGACCATTTTGATACTGCAAGGATATGATAAAATTTTATTTTCTACGCAGCATTTATGAGTATGCTCCATAACCACCCACCAATTGTTCCTGATGCGGACCATTTAGTAACCAACCACAGTTTTTTCGTTAGAGAACTTGTATATGCTTGGTTGAATTCCTGTATTCTGGTCCGCAATCTTTATTGTTTCAACAATGTTCGCACTATATAGCCATCCATTAATTGTTCCTAATGCGGACCATTTACTAACCAACCACAGTTTTTCGTTACAGAACTTCTATATGCTTGGTTCAGTTCCTGTATTCTGGTCCGCAATCTTTATTCTTTCAACAATGTTCGCACTAGATAGCCATCCATTAATTGTTCCTAATGCGGACTATTTACTAACCAACCACAGTTTTTCGTTACATAACTTCTATATGCTTGGTTGAATTCCTGTATTCTGGTCCGCAATCTTTATTGTTTCAACAATGTTCGCACTACATAGTCATTCATTAATTGTTCCTAATGCGGACCATTTACTAACCAACCACAGTTTTTCGTTACAGAACTTCTATATGCTTGGTTGAGTTCCGGTATTCTGGTCCGCATTCTATATTGTTTCAACAGTATTCGCACTACATAGCCATCCATTAATTGTTCCTAATGCGGACCATTTACTAACCAACCACAGTTTTTCGTTACAGAACTTCTATATGCTTGGTTGAGTTCCTGTATTCTGGTCCGCAATCTTTATTGTTTCAACAATGTTCGCACTAGATAGCCATCCATTAATTGTTCCTAATGCGGACCATTTACTAACCAACCACAGTTTTTCGTTACAGAACTTCTATATGCTTGGTTGAGTTCCTGTATTCTGGTCCGCAATCTTTATTATTTCAACAATGTTCGCACTAGATAGCCATCCATTAATTGTTCCTAATGCGGACCATTTACTAACCAACCACAGTTTTTCGTTACAGAACTTCTATATGCTTGGTTGAGTTCCTGTATTCTGGTCCGCAATCTTTATTATTTCAACAATGTTCGCACTACATAGTCATTCATTAAATGTTCCTAATGCGGACCATTTACTAACCAACCACAGTTTTTCGTTATAGAACTTCTATATGCTTGATTGAGTTCCAGTATTCTGGTCCGCTATCTTTATTGTTTCAACAATGTTCGCACTACATAGCCATCCATTAATTGTTCCTAATGCAGACCATTTACTAACCAACCACAGTTTTTCTTTACAGAACTTCTATATGCTTGGTTTAGTTCCTGTATTCTGGTCCGCATTCTATATTGTTTCAACAATGTTCGCACTACATAGTCATTCATTAATTGTTCCTAATGCGGACCATTTACTAACCAACCACAGTTTTTCGTTACTGACCTTCTATATGCTTGGTTAAGTTCCTGTATTCTGGTCGGCAATCTTTATTGTTTCAACAATGTTCGCACTACATAGCCATCCATTAATTGTTCCTAATGCAGACCATTTACTAACCAACCACAGTTTTTCGTTACAGAACTTCTATATGATTGGATGAGTTCCAGTGTTCTGGTCCGCAATCTTTATTGTATCAGCAATGCTCGCACTCCATAGCCATCCATTAATTGTTCCTTATATCAACTAACCACAGTTTTTCGTTACAGAACTTCTATATGCTTGGTTGAGTTCCTGTATTCTGGTCCACAATCTTTATTGTATCAGCAATGCTCGCACTCCATAGCCATCCATTAATTGTTCCTTATATCAACCAGCCACAGTTTTTGTGTTACATGCGTTTTTTGGAACACAAGATTTAGTTTTATAATGATTGTTGCATGACGATGACACTAAACAGAATGTTATGCTGAACATACATGAGCATGTTAATCCAACAGGTATATTACGTTCCATTATAACAGTACTCGTGTGTTAGTATGTTTTCCCACATAATTAACATGGGAGATGCAGTCGTGACAGGCTAAAGCAACATCACCATATTATCACAAGTGACAGCAATGCCATGTTTTATGTTAATGAGACTTGCCATTTATGTAGATTTACTAACGCAGTTTTTGCCTAAAATTCCACAGCAGTACTAAACAACCAAAAATGAAGTTTTATAAAACGTAAACAACAAAAAAGTTTGTTGACATGTTAAAAATATTTCTCATTTCGATGCGGCTTGGATCTCGAAATCAACATCATAAATTGTAAACACAATAATTAAATACAAATTAAATTCCAGTTGAAATAAAATCAAATGAGGTGATTAGACTAGATAATTAAAACCAATACGTATTATTTTGGTATTGCTTCTCGACGAATTATAAATAGATCAGACAACTACTTTAGTAAGGGATATAAAATAATTGTCTGGAAGTCGATACTCATTAATTTGTAGAAAAGATCCCTTCAACTTTATAAATAATGTACTCCTTAATGATAATCGTGTTAAGATCCTGCTGTACTGGCGATCATATTGATTATATCCCTATAAGAACTATGTTAAAACTCCCTTTTAGCGTAGCATAGAACAAAATTGGTTTTAGTTCATCCTGTATATGCGGTTCTTTTAAATAATTTCAAAATTTTTACTACATATTCGTATATGAAAAGCTATAAAAGCTTTAATGATATACTTTCCGTAATTTTATACTTAAAAAATAAAGGAGTAAAAGTGTTTGATGTGTAATTTTGTTCTTATGGAATAAATTTTAGGATTGCGTTTCAATATAGCTGGTTCTTAAAGCGATAATTATTCATTGTGAGTTATGCACATTTACTGTATATGTCTGAATTTGCTATCTTACCTAATTATCCGTGTACTAGACTTGAATCAATTTGCTTGCAGCCCTATAACTTCGCTTCGTGTGGAATGTTTAATATAACATAATAATGCAAGGCATATCCAGAAATAAAGTTTAATGTGGCTTTCACGGCTGGAAGAATTGTTCTCGATATGTTGGCTTCACTACCGTGTAGCCCGATTCCTCCCCTCCGCAAATTTCAAATCTAACCTTCCACTAAGTACGAATACGCGGTTTCTTCAGTTATCTCGTGTAAATAAGTATGTTTAAGAATTATTTTCACATTTTAAGTATTTCTGAGTTGCAGGACGGATTTACTTATTATTTGTCTGATTGATTGTATACAATAAACTGACAGATTGTGACCAATAAGAAAGCAGGACTATGCCACACCACCTGTTGAGTAACAGGATTGTCTCTGGTTTCCCATTGATAAGCTGTCCTGATGACAGATAGACAGACAGACAATCGTACAGAAAAGAAATTTTACAGCTCCCTGGCAGACAAAAGAGAAATTGTATCAGCCTACTGGGTTCTCACCCAATGACATCAATGGCTGCTATATTCCATGGTTGCGCATGCACCAACATAGAACTAATGTTTTATGTAGGAATAAAAGTTCGTGCAAAAAGTGTCTACAAATGAAATACTCACATATTATTTGATATAAGTTGCTACATCATACCTTTTAAAATTCTTTTTCATTGAATAAGGTATCATAGCAGTGTTCAAATAATAAACATTACTGTGGGCTTGGAAGTGTACTATAACATTTTAAGTGTGTGATGAAATCAAATCTTGTCAACGAATTTTAATGTTGACTTCCCACTCCATTATTTTTCTTTTTACAGAATGAAAAAATTATTTTGTTATTTTCTCTTTGCTTAATCATAAGACCAATATACAAATATTTGCTAACGCCCCTCCAAAACCATGGAGTTGCATTCCCCATCGTTAAACTCAATTTTGCCTATACAGAAGTGAATCCCCTTTTTTGCGAAGTAACATTTGTCCAGCTCATCAAGTGATAGACTTCGTTAATTTTCAGCTAATTAGGTTGAAATACTAAAAATAAAGTGAAGTTTAACTATTGGTAAGTTCGAGGAAATTGCTGATTGAACTTTAGGATGAACTATACCTGTATTCGTCAAACTCAGTTGTATTTAGCCACCCAGTGTTGCGTAACAGTTAGAGAGTAGAAGTTTTTAGTGAGTGAACGGTAACTGAACAATGTTGGAAAGTACATGATGAGCTCTGCCTGCAGCATCATAACAACCCAGTCAGGAGTTAGAGCCAGGTTTCTGCTAATTATTCATTAAGCGATTCCCTCGCCTCAGTGTTCACAATGCCCTTGAGATTAACACTCACTCTGCCGTGCTTTATTCGTTTAGTGATTCTAATGTGCAAAATACCACAAAAAATGTTCTTAGAAATAAAAACACGAAAACTAAGAGTCGTTCCCAGTTCGTGTACATACACTGTTTATCCTTTAGTGTTCATAATGTAAACTTTATCAATAAATTTTAAAATATCAAATCTCTGTTTTAAAGAATTTGTAAAGTTATGGAATCCTAATTAGAATGCCATAATTCTCAAAGCAAATAAAATCTACTAACATAAAACCAACAAATAAATCAAGATGTGGAAATCACTTTTAGTACTGAGCTCACCAATATCGTATGTTATTGCTTAGGATTCAATGATCTCTGGCTTGTAATGTCCAAATAATCTCATTGGTGGTGATAAATTTAAAGTGAGATGAGGCATAAAAATTCAATCACTATAGAGTCTAGATAATAAAAGAGGATACTGCTATATTTATCAGATCCTAGTCAATCGGTTCCTTTGTTTTTAGTATAGTCTGTCTCTTCGCTTTCATGTCAAGAGTAGAATAAATTTAGAAATTGGATGATGAACTGTCAACATTAATTTACTACTTCAATTTCTTATAACTAAATTCTGTGAACCTTATGGTGTTAAAATAAATAGTGAATATAGTCAATTTGTTATTGACGTGTTATTGACGATTTGTTATTTGAAGTGTATGATCCAGAGTATGAAAATGTATTTTCTATAATAGGCAATTTAACTTTCTGGCATAGTTAAACACATTAAAATAGTTTGAAAGAATAAAGAGGCTTTTAGCATTTCAATAACATAAATATTATATTTGTGACAATTCTCATATTTAAGTGTACACTATATTTTGCAAATTTGCAAGTCGTTACCCAAACTTTTATTTAGATTGGACTATATCTTATCTATTTTGTGACAGAATAACACAGTGGAACTTAGATGAGTATTTAATGACATAAGTTTGCTCGCGTGTATACAAGAGAACCAAAGGTACACACAACTCGGCAACATGACTGTTGTAAAGTTCACTGGGTCTGTTAGCTTAACACTTGAAGCTGCAGTAGTAGACAACTGGAAAGCTCATTCCAGAAGAAAAAGTGCACTTTTGTACGTACAGGTGGGGTAAGTTGAAGTTGATGTTCGATGAACAAACTTTCTGCTGTAGGTTACACTGAAGAGGTGTAAAACGTGTTATCTTATTGAAATTACTATCAAAATAATACAAATATATAGATATGATAATCTGATAATTTTTAAAACAAATGTTTTGCTAAAAGACGTTTATGAAGAAAACTAAAGACCATTTCAATTGCTGAATGGTAAGGGGGTTGTACATTTTAGTATCTTTATATATAAATTCGTTTATACACTTTTTTAAATATTCAGGCTATTTTGTTTCTAAAAGATATTAAAGAATACGATAAATTAATCCATGCAAATATTCAACATCCGCCATAATATTCAAACAACATAAAACATTTAACATCTGCTTTTGAATTTAAGCTTAACTCGTATACATTCATTTCTTGAAGATATATGTATTAACCATTTTGAATATTTTAATACCTAGAAAACTTAAAAAAAAAATAATGAATGCATTGAATGAATAATCCAACCAATTCACAATTATAATATTATTCAAAGTATTGCATGAATGAAAAACTGTTTAATTAATTGGAAACAAATATTTTGAGTTTCGGATAGCAAATATTAAAACTTATTCCATATAAAATTATATGGGAATTTTAATATATTTAGGTTAAATTGTAAACTAGCAATTAATTTCTAGCACTACATTAACAAAAACGTCAAACACTAGTAATGAATGGGGTTTAGTTGGAATCTGATTTGTAATTACAGTAAATCCAACCTTGGATAAACATCGGCCTTTAAATTTGTATACATATCCTGATTAAACTGTTTATTTTATCAACCAAACTAGCTTAGCAATTTACTGTAAATGTGTATCTAGTTTTAAATATTGATTGGTTTGAAAAGAAGTGTTATTTTTATTTGTAATTGTTACTTAGCGAAATGTTTTTTGGACTTTTACATGCCCATATATCATACAAAGTTGTATCGGATAAAGTATCTTGATTGCAGTGAACATCGATTTGGGCCTAATTATCGATTGTGTTACACTGAGTTGGATGGATTCTACAGGTCTCCGAAAAGAGTGCCGAGATTTTGAACAGCCGTTATTTAAAAACTATTTAAGATACTAAACGATTTAAACATCAAATTGAAGTTGAAATAACTTAGATTTGTTTTCCGTGTAGCATGGGAGGCAACGTTGCCCTTGACATGCGCAGTGCAGTTCCGCGGTGACAGCCCTCTATTGTAACTGACACGCCAGTCTCGAGTATGATGTTTACGACGCAACAGAAGGCACAGTGTGTTCTCTGCCAACGCAGAATTAAAGTCGAATTGACGACCGTTCAAAATCATTCGTCTTCGAAGACCACGTATTACATAAAAAAAATGAATAAAATGTAAACATGACTTACTTATTTACTAACTCAACACATAACAACAATGTAATACTCAGCCACATTACTGTTCAACAATCAGTTACAGCTGTTTATAATTCAACAAAGATTTCAATCAGAATAGATATCACTAACATCATGCAAGGTCATAACTACAGACTAAACAGATGGTCCAATTTTAATGATATTTGACAAACAATAAACACTGCAATAGCGTAAAATATTATGTATTTTATTTAGATTTTGGCGTTTTTATTCAGGAAATTTAATAGTGTTTTAAAATATTACACAAGCTTAAGATAAAACACATTTAAATTCAAAATTCTTACAAGGAAAACAGAGCTTAGTAACTGTTCATATTGGATATTTGATTTTAAAATCATTAAAAGAAGTTCCAAATGTTACCAATTTATTTATTACAATACACCAACTACACATTTCAGTTATTTTAAGCTCACATTTCTAGCTCCTGCTAATTTATATGTCAAATACAATCAAATTAAAGTTCAAATTAATTAATTAGATTGATTAGATAATTAAAACTGTATCAAATGTATCAAAACTGCTCAATATACGCATGAAAAATCAATTTATTCTGGATAATAAATTAGTCCCAGTCCAAGTTTTAATAGTTAATAAGTTTTCTATATTTTCAATTTTTCAAGATAATCTAAGTCAAGAAAGGAATACAAATATTTTAATAAAATATATTTTTCACTTCTTCAATTACTAAGGGATAGCGTAGAATATGGACTTGAGTATCATCTGCAGTTTTATATCGTTGTCTCTCCCTGATTTTCCCCTCACATATTTTAAAATCAATATACACACAAACGCGGTGTTCAAGCATTGCGGCAGCCTAATCAACAATGAAAAAGTTCTTTGTTATACGATCAAAGCCTTGGGACAAAAACTAAATCCAGCGTAAGATCTCTAGAACCTGTTAAATTCTCTGCAAATCGGTTTATAACTTCCTTCGATTTGAGAACAAGCGGTATCCCTTCATACAAATTTACAATATTTTTATTCGGTTTTTAAATACAGTTCTAAAATATAGTTTTTTATCTTTCTCAATGAAATATTCACTGTTTTAAATGCTATGCCTTTATGAAGACGTTTCTTATCTATGGTTTAGTTTAGCACATCAATGATAATTTCACTATACATGGATTCTAACGCTCAACCAATAATGCGTGCTCAAATGTTGAATCTTATCTTCTAATTGTAAATTTTTGGGACACTGTTATAACCCGCATTGTTTATACTGTATTATAAAATTTTTTAAAAACACACACAAAAAAGCATTTTTTTCAAAAGACATATACAAGTTACATTCACATCTAATTAAATAAAATGGATCATCCGTTTGAGCTTTAATATTGCATACAAAAACTTGACACCAATTTTATAGTTTATAACCGCGTGATAAATTATTACTAAATATTTAATCGAACTCGAAATAACTGTTTAATAAAAAATATTATGGTCCGCCTCAATAAAATTATTTAAAATTTAAATGAATACAAAAATATTATTTAAAATGTGTATTCACTCACTTAGAACAATTAAAACTGGACCTGTGTAAAATATTTTATGGGCGTTTACGGGTGGAATAATTATAAACGGAAGAACTTTCTTGTATCTTTTAGACTTGGTACGTGAATAAAGTTACGAAAACATTATAATGTATACAATTATGAATATTAAATGACACTTTTTGTTAATTGTAATGTAAACGTAACAAATAATCCCTTTAGAAGTATATAATCATTAAACAAATTAAAATAAAATGCGCATTACATGTTTTCTAAACGATCCATCTCTATATACACATAAAAACAATTCATTCATAGTAGAGGTAATATGAGTGTGGTGGATTCTTTATAGCCCAATAAAAGAGGATTTCTTACGCTGCCGCCAATATATTTGATCCACGTATAAAGTTTATTGAAAAGCAATTTATGTTTTTCGATAGGTTCAGTTATAATAAACGCTCCCCACTGTAGACCAATAATACGATCTTCTTCCCTCTTTTGTTTTCACCAGGTAAAATATTGAGTTCAATAGGACGCGTCATTTGATAGCTAAAACCCATGTAGTTACGTCATGTGCAAATCAGTCTAAATAATGTTTCCATATTTAAAGGTTATCGTTTATCTGTGTAACATTTATGAAATCTTTTTCAAATCTTTTATTGTTTTAAAGGTTATTTTTATAAATTCCAGCGTAAACAAATAAAATGTACTCTCGATTATAAAAAAACTCATAGAATAGTATTAATAATGATGACTTGATCATTTTGAAAAAGCCCCAAATAAAGTTTAACGCAACTTATTAAAATGAGGACATAAAACAGGAAATTCCAAAACGTTACAACTAGAATATAAGATTCAACATTCAGTTTAATTTCAACTCTGTTTTCCTCGTAAGGAATTTGAATTTAAAGATATTTTATCCTAAGTTTGTGAAATATTTTAAAACACATATTTTATTTCCTAAAAACCGCTTAAATATGAATAAAATACAGAATATTTACGAGTTATAGTGCCTTTAAGTATTTGTCAAATATCATTTAAATCGGGCCATTTATTTTGTTTAGTTTGTAATTGTGACCATGCATGTAGGCTTCGCAATATCCATTCTGATATATATATATTCTCTTTTAACCCTTTTTTCCATTATAAACATATTATCCGTTACTCATTGTTGACCGGAAATGTGACGGAGTACTACGTTGTTGTTGAGTTGAGTTAGTCATGTTTACATTTTCTTCTTTTTCTTATATTCATACGTGGTCTCCAAAGATGATTATCGGAGTGCAAAGGTCAAGCGCGGGGACAAACCGTCCTTTTCCTTCAGGACAAAAACTAAACCTCATTCATTACCAGTGTTTGACGTCTCTGTTAATGTAGTGTTAGAATTTAATTTCTAGTGTAAATAGTACACGAATGTACCAAAATATAACACATATATTTTAAATTTCACATTTCATTTTAGATGTAAGGAGTGTTAAGATGTGCTAACTAAAAATTAAAAATATTGATTTCCAATCAGTTATTCAGTTATTATGAATAATATTATAATTGTGAATTGGGTACATTATTCCATCAATGCATTCAAACATTGATGAAGACGTTTTCTATGTATTGAAGCGTTATACAACTGTTCTCTGTAATGTTGGACGTTTATTCAACGCACATCAACTTCATTTACCCCACTTGTACAAAAGTATTTAAACATTTAAACACAAAGTACCAAGTATTTAAAGATTTAAACTGTTTTAAACATATATTTTGAAGAAATGAGTGTATACGAGTTGAGCTTAAATTCCAAAGCAGGTGTTGAATGTTTTATGTTGTTTCAATATTATGGCGGATGTTGAAATATTTGCATGGGTAAATTTGCTATAGTATTCTTTAATATCTTTTAGAAACAAAATAGCCTGAATATTTTAAAACAATGTGTAAACGAATTTATATCTAAATATACTAACATTTACAACCCCCCTACCATTCAAATATTGAAATGGTCCTTTAGTTTTCTTCATAAACGTCTTTTAGCAAACAATTTGTTTTAAGAATTACCAGATTATCATATCTATATTTGTGATATTTTGATAGTAATTTCAATAAGAAATATACATCAATAAGAAATAAGAAATATACGACCTTATACACCTCTTCAGTGTAACCTACAGCTGAAAGTTTGTTCATCGAACATCAACTTCAACTTACCCCACCTGTACGTACAAAAGTGCACTTTTTCTTCTGGAATGAGCTTTCCAGTTGTCTACTACTGCAGCTTCAAGTGTTAAGCTAACAGACCCAGTGAACTTTACAACAGTCATGTTGCCGAGTTGTGTGTACCTTTGGTTCTCTTGTATACACGCGAGCAAACTTATGTCATTAAATACTCATCTAAGTTCCACTGTGTTATTCTGTCACAAAATAGATAAGATATAGCCCAAACTCTAAATAAAACAGACATTAATTTGCAAAATATAGTATAGGCTTAATTTTGCATTTGTCACATATATAATACTTGCCCTATTGAAATGCTAAAAGTGTATTTCTTCTTTCAAGTTATTTTAGTATTTTTAACTATGCCATAAAGGTAAATTTTCTATTATATAAAATGAATATCTTAATTAAATGTGCGTAGTATTGATAATTTAATAGCGAGCCAATAGCACCATCTCATCCGACCATTCGGAGAGTAAGGGCGTCCTAATGATTAAGTTCACTTTATGAATTCTTTATAAAATGGGTTTGACATTTTTTAATTTAAGGATAAAGTTTGTGTTATAAATACTTTAGGATGTAAAGTGTATCTACACAAATTATTTAGCATTTTTAAATAAATTAAGAATGACAGTTGGTTTTCATGTACTTATTTTTGTGAACGTGTTTTACTGGTATTTTGCACATTAGAATCACTAAACGAATAAAGCACGGCAGAGTGAGTGTTAATCTCAAGGGCATTGTGAACACTGAGGCGAGGGAATCGCTTAATGAATAATTAGCAGAAACCTGGCTCTAACTCCTGACTGGGTTGTTATGATGCTGCAGGCAGAGCTCATCATGTACTTTCCAACATTGTTCAGTTAGAGTTCACTCACTGAAAACTTCTACTCTCTAACTGTTACGCAACACTAGGTGGCTAAATACAACGGAGTTTTGCCGAATACAGGTATAGTTCATCCTACAGTTCAATCAGCAATTTCCTCGAACTTACCAATAGTTAAACTTCACTTTATTTTTAGTATTTCAACCTAATTAGCTAAGCATTAACGAAGTCACTTGCAGGAGCTGGAAAAATTCTACTTCACGTAAAAAGGGCTTCACTTCTCTATAGGCAAAATTGAGTTAGGCAATGGTGTGTGCAACTTCGTGTTTTTGGTGGAGCGTTAGCAAATATGTTTATATTGGTCTTATAGGTAACAACGTGGTAACGAGAAAATAACAGAATAGTTTTCTCATTCTGTATAAAGAAAAATAATGGAGTAAGAAGTCAATATTACAAAGATATGTTTTCGGCACACTCTTGTGCACACTCCCAAGGCCACAGCAATATTTATTATTTAAAAACTGCTACGATACCTAATTCAATTTTTAAATATTTAAAAGGTATCATGCAGCAAGTTTTCCCGAGAGATTTTTCATTTGTAGACTGCCTTTTTTGTATGATTGTCTGTCTGTCTATATGTCCGCAGGACAACCCGCCAAGTTATAGAGCTGCGAAAAGATTAATTGAAGAGTCTAGCGCATAGATTATTAGGTCAGATAGTAAATTAAGGCACATACATTAAATTTTTAGAACTCACGATGGTTAATTATCGCTTTAAGAGCCGGCTATAATGAAACACAATCCTGAGATTCACCCGATAAAAAAAAAGTTAAACATCAAAGACTTTTATTCCTTTATTTTTTACCGTATGAGTATAGGAAGTATATCATTAATATCACTAAAACCTTTTTAGCTATGCATATGCGAATAAGTAATAAACATTTTTAAATCATCAATAAATACAGGATAAACTAAAACCCATTTAGTTTTTACACACGCACATATTTAAAATGAGTCTTGATATAGTTGTTATAAGGATACAATCAAGTTGATCGCCAGTAAAGCAGGCTCTTAACACGATCATCATTTAGGAGTACATTATTTATATATTTTAAAGGGATTTTCGTACAAATTAATGAGTATCGACTTCCAAACAATCATTTTATATCTCTAACTAAAAACTCGTTGTGTTTTTAGTTTAGTTTTTAGTCACAAACAGATTGTTTGTGACTAAAAAAGTCGTTATGGGTATTCCTTACAAATCGTGGAAAAAATAATATTTATTGATTTTAAACATCTATTCGAATCACCTTATTGATTTGTTTTCAACATGTATGTATTTGATATTAAATTTATGTAATTTATTATTATTATGTCGGCTTTTGGGTATTCAAGCCGCATTCAAATGTGAAAAATCTTTCATTTTTAGTTGTTTAGTCTATAGTTATTTTCAGTTGTTTAATACTGCTGTGGAAGTTGGGATAAAAACTGCATTAATAAATCTACGTCTAAGTCTAATTAGCATAAAGCATGGTATTGCTGTCACTTGTGATAATATGGTGATGTTGCTTTAGCCTGTCACGACAGCATCTCCCATGTTGATTATGTGGGAAAACATACTAACACATGAGTACTGTTATAATGGTAGGTACTAGACCTGTTGGATTAACATGCTCATGTATGTTCAGCATAACATTCTGCATAGTGTCATTGTCATGCAACTTTCATTCTTTACTCATAAAATGTTTTTACTGTATGCCATTGGAATGTTAGATTTAATTAGAAAACTAAATCTTCTGTTCCACTAGACTGATGTTAATAGTCACAGATTGTTTGGATCTCCTTACATATCTGTGAAACATGTGAAAATACAATGACTTAAAAAACTATGACGGAAGACAGGGTTTTCATAAAGTTTTTAAAAATATTTTGCAGCTTCCGGTTTTAGAATGGAACTCCAGTTGTGGTATGATTGCTTGTGAATGTAGCCAATGTTACTTAGTGTAAACCGGGTGGAGGTCATTTTTGAATGCAGTAAACGCAACAAAACGTTTGCACTCTTATTTACATCCTAATGTTATTGAAGGATTTTGCTGTCATTTATTTCGTAAGAGGCACCATAATTGCTGATACAAATAATATAGTGGACCAGAATGCTGGAACTCATCCAAGCATATAGGAATTCTGTAGTACAAAACTGTGGTTGTTTAGTAGATGTCCACATTAGGAACAATTGTTGAATGGCTATGGAGTGTGATCATTTATGATACAATGAAGTTAGTGGACCAGAATACTGGAACTCATCCAAGCATATAGGAATTCTGCAGTACAAAACTGTGGTTGTTTAGTAGATGTCCACATTAGGAACAATTGTTGAATGGCTATGGAGTGTGATCATTTATGATACAATGAAGTTAGTGGACCAGAATACTGGAACTCATCCAAGCATATAGGAATTCTGTAGTACAAAACTGTGGTTGTTTAGTAGATGTCCACATTAAGAACAATTGTTGAATGGCTATGGAGTGTGATCATTTATGATACAATGAAGTTAGTGGACCAGCATCCAAGCATATAGGAATTCTGTAGTACAAAACTGTGGCTGTTTAGTAGATGTCCACATTAGGAACAATTTTTGAATGGCTATGGAGTGTGATAATTTATGATACAATGAAGTTAGTGGACCAGAATACTCGAACTCATCCAAGCATATAGGAATTCTGTAGTACAAAACTGTGGCTGTTTAGTAGATGGTCCACATTAGGAACAATTGTTGAATGGCTATGGAGTGTGATCATTTATGATACAATGAAGTTAGTGGACCAGAATACTGGAACTCATCCAAGCATATAGGAATTCTGCAGTACAAAACTGTGGCTGTTTAGTAGATGGTCCACATTAGGAACAATTGTTGAATGGCTATGGAGTGTGATCATTTATGATACAATGAAGTTAGTGGACCAGAATACTGGAACTCATCCAAGCATATAGGAATTCTGCAGTACAAAACTGTGGTTGTTTAGTAGATGTCCACTTTAGAAACAATTGTTGAATGGCTATGGAGTGTGATCATTTATGATACAATGAAGTAAGCGGACCAGAATACTGGAACTCATCCAAGCATATAGGAATTCCGTAACACAAAATCTGTAGTTGCTTGGTATGGTCCAAATTAAAAACAATTAGTTGGTGGCCATGGACCTATATCATGAATTTTGGGTGTTAAATTAAATTTAAACACACCCTAGCAGTACCAAAGCGGTCTCCAGAAGTGACTGTTCGGCGTTGGTCCTGTTTTAAAAGGGACCCGTGTCAGACTCATCATAGTTATCTCGTCAGACAACTAGATAAAGCGACTGAAAGTCATCTATTTAAGGACCTGTATGTGGTTAGCTAACGCAAATTTAATTCATTTTAATACGTTGACGGTCCGTTTTTTCGCGTGTTAACCCATTTATGGGTTATCATATTTTAATATGATCTGATAAAACTTTCTAACCCCATATTTTTAACTCTTTTGATTAACTTCCATTTCAACCTTCAACAAAAGTAACGCAGGTGTTAATCAATTTGTTTGTAAGGGGAAATTTCTCTACCAATTAATTTGAAGAAAAATCAGGTAGATTGCTTATAAAGTGAAAATTAACTATCAGCTGCTCTACTATAAGGATACCTGGATATAATACCAAATGAGGTGGTATGCATCAGTGAATGTTGTAATTTGTTATACACTACCAAAAAATTACTTTCAAGAATTTCTTATTAGTATATAAAATTTATGCGAGCACTTTTTACTTTGCAGAACATTCGTTAATTTTAAGACATTATAGTTGGATAATGTCTGTAGCAAATCTTTGTTAATTTTATATTTAGTAAATTTTTGCCTAGTTATCTGATTAAGTAAATTTAATATTAGTAAGTTGATTGGGCTATATCTTTCCTTCAGTAGTCGATTGCTTGGTGGTTTGCGTATTTTGATTCTCAATATAACTATTATGTTTATAATTTAATATTTTTAATATATATATTTTTACTATTTCGGATTTTGAATTTTCGAAATATATTGGGTATAAAATTACACAAATAGCATTATTTTAGCTTTAAATTTTGGCTTAAAAATATACATTTATAACAATACCCAGTAATAAACTCATTAGAAATGTTAATAACAATGTTGATGTTATAACTGAGAAGTAAAATATAACGTTATTGGTAACTAACCAGTTACAGAGTACCAATGTAACCTGTTGGGGATAAGCTAGCATTTTATAATATCGCTACTGTATTACAAAACACTATAACTTTCAGTGAAATTAAAAACATTTATAAAAATACAATGCTTTGACTTAACATTAAAGCGAGGCACACGCTTTATTGAAATTGTAAGCAAGAGAAACGTAATGCAAAACATTTTGTAATGTTAACATGTACAACACTCGCACAAGTAATTAAACATTCATTGTTTGCCTTTAACGCACTAAATAAATATTCCAGTAGAGTTCTCTTTTAGCATCATTATAAGCACTTGTCAGAATTTTAATACACAGACAGAATACATCATGTAAAGGAATAAAATATATTATGGGATAATTGCTTTGAAATAATAAAAGTATAAGGATGATTCCAGTTATAGTCTATTACAAATATTAGGAATAAGCTTTATTGTCTAAAACACCTCTGGATTACACTCAATTAATGAACCTTCTACAGTAAAAGCGAGGAAAAGTTTACAAAACACATCAGAGAAAGGACAACAAGAGTCTGAATCACATTCTGGTCAACTTATATTAGAATCTACAACTGACCTTTAGGTTTATGTTTATGGCATCGGGTCCATTACACTAACCGAACACATCGCTGACTTACGAGAATGTCTTTTGTTCTCCGTTGTTTGTTCTCCTGATCTTCATGAGCAAAAACAAGTCCTAATTTATTGTATTTAAAAATAAGAATAAAATTATGTTTTTACTGATATGTACCTTTTTCTACATTTCGTAGACTTATAGCCTATGAATCAATATGTTTTTTACCTCTATTCATTGTTCTCAATTTCACAATGTAAACAAATCCCAGTCGTACTTTCAATGAGGTATATAAGTATTCATTTAAATAAAGGTAATTTTAATTTAACGTATATTTAGTAGCAATTAATATGAAACTAAAGACCAAAAGACAAAATCTAGATACTGCAATTTGATTAGACGTGTATACAAACATGAAATCAACAGTAGAGATAGTCTTGAGAATGGAGACTAATGGATTATTTTTAATTTTTGACAAACATATAGTAAAATATGAGTAAAAAACCACAGAAAACTGTCTTATTTGAAATTTAATATACTATCTAGTATCTCACTAAATCGAACTTTTATATGAATGGTAATTTAGTGATAATTATAATTACTATATTAGTCAACTTTACGATGATGCTGTTTCACACAAATTAATAACAACAGAAACAACTGAAATATTGTTGCCAGTGTTTGTTATGTTATTGGTCGACATTATTTGAATGGTTTAAGTCTTTATCCGTTCTAGCGGGTCTTTATTCAGTGCATCTCAGTTGGGTTCCTGTAAATGACGGTTTCAGGAGCAATAAACTCCTTGACGAAATGCTGAGAAATGGTTCATAGAAACAACCTTTTGGACCTGAAATGGCTTGTAATGTAAGAATGGTTATTGGAACCTCACAGTCAGGTGATAAATTCGACGACCGCATTGGGTAAAAACTCTTGGATCTTATTGAACGTACAAGTGTAGGGGGCCTTACTTGCTGAAATTGGGTTGCGCTTAGGTTTATGCGTTAAAAAATTCCTTTATTTTATTGTAAAGTCATCGTTTATATTAATATAATCTGCGGTAAATGTATTTAGCAGTTTACTTCCTATGAGTACTTACTCAAAATTGGTTTTGTAACAAATCACTTCCGGTCAAAACAGGAAGTGCAATTCACTTATCATATGACATGTAAACTTCAGGTGAAGTAAAGATTTCCACGAAATAATATACAAAAAAATAGGCAAAGTAGTCTAGAAACTTGTGTTTTAATAAATGCATGCGTTTATCAGACGCTGAAAATACAACATTCGTTTTGTTTAAACGTAAATAAAATCATATATTTTATGCTATGAAGCTATGTGTATATAATATTAACAAATATGTTAGGAATCCAGTGCATCAGAACATAAATCACTGTTCTTATGTGAAATATACTTTATATTTTTTAAATTCAACTTCAAAGTACAGTAGTTAAATGTAAAGTTCGGAGTTGAATATAATCTAGTAAAGAAAGTTTAAAGGACGAGTTGGAGCTGAATTGACTCTACGTCGTAAACGTACCCTTCGGGGTAATGGAATAGATTTTGAAATATTCTTCCAATTTTTTTTAAGTTTGCTACGCCTAGTAATTCCATTCACACTTGTAATTTTGAGTTTGCGAAGTTTTAATTCAAAAACTCTTACAGGTACCACGGACACATTCAAACTTACCTTCTCAATATGGTTACTTAAAATAAACCACAATATTTAAATGTTGATAAAATGTATTCAAGTCAATATTACAGTTATATGTAATCTTTACTATAAACTATAAACTCAAACCAAATAGTAATTTTTTTAATAGTAAACTGAATTATTTTTATCAGATTATATAAAATCCATAATAAAAATAAAATTATGATTTTTAGAATTTTCGCCCGTTGTTTGTTTGACTATGTATAGCATTCGTATTTGACAAAATCAAAAGTTAATAGTTGTATACCTATTCTTGTTGGGTAAAAAGCATCCCAACAAACAACTTCCCAACTTGCAATATACAATTTACAAGATTTAAGATTATTTGTATTATGTTTTATATATGAAATATATTTTTCACATCAGGTTATTTAGATTCTATAAATGTTTCTACGCAGCGCTTAGTCTACAAAATTAGAAATCTAGTCTTTACTTTTTCCCGGAGTTATTGCAACTATTTTCCACTACATATCTTTATCAAACCTTAATACTATGTATTAGAAAAGGCATCGACTGTTGTTTCAAATTATCTTTATACCTGTCCACTTTTGTTGTAATATCTGAGATTAGATTTACCAGACTTCAGATTATAAGAAACACCGCATAAACCTCATGTTCAGGAATTGCTTATATCGACGTTAATCACCGAAGCGTCAAGTAATAATGAAAACTAGACTTATTATAACATTATTTATAACGTGTGGGCAAAGTAACAGAAAATATCCACCAGAAAATAGGCTAATGTAATGCAAACGTTTAAATCTTTCATTGTAAGAAACTTTGCCATTCTAACTTGGAGTTCATGTTTAACTTACCTTGATGTGACTTCCTTCAACTATGACTTGGAAGCCTCAAGCAATATTAAAATTAGATTATACAGCAGTTACACATAATGACATTAAAATATTGCAAATTGCACATTCACACATTAATTCGTTCATAACATTTGATTTAAATAAATGGTTTCAATACGTTACAACACTTTTGACCTGTGGAAGATTAACGGAACTATTAAGAAAGGAAATAACAATTTTGTATGTGCAAAGCGTATACCATAGTGCATTCAACATATGGAAATAATGAACAATGAATCATGAATTTATTCCAACGCCAATACAAAATTATAATAACTCGGAATTGACTGACCACTTTTGCAAGTAGTGTGGTCAGTGGATAACAAAATAAAATAAGTTTCTTATCAGAGTCCAGTCTATGGATTCTTAAAGATAACAGTCGGGCTGCTCCCCGTGACGCCTGCACTACTGATTGATAATGGATAACACTGTGAGTCACCAACAGAACTAAAATACTTTCCATGTTACAATCTTTATCTTACAAACTAAAACACATATCTCAATAACCCTTCCTTCTCAACCAGAAACTAGAAATTATGCTATATATATATATATATATATATATATATATATATATATATATATATATATATAAACAGATGTTGCAATGGTATATATATATATATGTAAAAAATATGAAAATAGCAAAGGAGCTCTCTCGTATTTTACTTGTATATATATGAAAAGTAAAATACATATATATATACAAGTAAAATACATAATTCTTTGCTATTTACATATTTCTTAATGTTAATCTCATCCTAATTTATTTATACACATGATTTATATAATAACTAAAATTAATACTATAGGGGGAAATAATTAATTGTAAAATGAGTTACAGTTCTCTTGTAATAACATCAACGTTCTTAATTTACTACAAAATTCTCTAACATTCACAGATATTTTAACGTTATAAAGCAATGTATTAAAAGTATTTGGGCCATTGTAAAGAAAAGAATGATTCGCCCGGTGAGGAGGCTGCGGAAACAGCTCAAGGCCAAGCCCCGCACTCCAGCCGCCTCCATGTAAGATACCATATAGGATTATAAAATACCAATAAGATACCATGGTCTACCAAATCAAAGGCCTTCTTAAAATCTATGAAAAGAGCAGTACATTTTTTAATTTCGTTTAAGCTAGAATAAATCATGTCAGTAACCCTAACAAGGGCATCTTCAGTAGACCTACCTTTCATGAAACCGTACTGGTTTTTACAAAAAATTGTATATTTAAAAAACTAAGTAATCTTATTTTCACTAATTTCTCAATAATTATAGTATAAAAACCTTAAAGTCTAATTGGACAGTTAAAAAAAAAAACTAAATTACAATGTAGTCCCAAACAGATAAATTTTTATATAAATTACAAATTAAAAACATCTTTTATACGTTCACTTTTTCTATGTCTCTTAAGGTTTCAAGATGGCGGCCATTAAAAGTTTGGAACATGAATACTCGTATATCAGTTATTATGTGTTTAGCGTAAAAAATTGTTTAAAAACCTTAGATTAGTTACAAAGATGTTCGAACCTTTTTTATATTACACATTGTTTCCAGACAGGGGCGTACATACCTGTACTTTTAACTAGTATATAATATTGCTAAAATGATGGTGAACAAGATAACTACTGTATTTATTAACACATTCAGACAAAACTTGGTATATAGACACTATATGTGTACCAATTCAATACCCTTTAATATGGCGGTAATTCATATTCTAAAAAAAATCTTTAACTCAACTAATTCTCACCATAGATTAAAATTAATACATTTATTACATATACTTATTAAATTAAATTATTATTTACTATAATAATTATTTATTATAGTAAAAGTTTATTGAAGTATAAATATTTTTTATTCTTTTTGGTGTAACTTAAAGTTTCACGGTAGCGGCCATTCAAATTTTGCAAAACGAAAGGTCATATATCAATGATTTACTTTCAGTTTGTTGGGGGATAAGGCCCCAAAGTCCTGAGGTTTTTTTTTTTACGATAGGAAAATGCATTATGCACCGTCAGGGACAGGGTGTTTGCCCTGGTGCTGTGTGGGACTCTCACCCACTAAAAACCTACCGGTCCAGGCATTGGAAACCCTCTCGGGAAACCGCATCTCTGCAACTACTTCAAGAGGGTGCCATCGTTCGCCCAATGGGGCATTACTTCATTCTAAAATCCACCAGCATGAGCTATTCTGGTGCTTTATAGCTGCTCTCTTCTTTTTTGCCTTAGCACCCTCTTGCAGAACGCAGCGACAGCGTTCCACGATTCGGGACTGGACAACATCTCTTCTATAAGAGTCTCCGGCGAAACATGCCGATAGCTGCCTCAGCTCCCTTCTCTCCGTTTCCCACCTTCTACATTTGAAGAAGGTGTGCAGGGGCATCGTCCGCATCCGAATCCCCGTACTGGCATTCCGGACTCGGGATCTTCCCCATTCTGTTAAGGTAGAAGCCGAAACAACCGTGCCCAGTGAGAAGCTGGGTAAGGTAGAAGTCCTACCTCTCCATGCTCTCTTTCGGTCCATCCCCTCAGATCACTTATGAGCCTAAAAGACCAACGTCCTCGACTCTCCGTCTCCCACCGAGTTTGCCACTCATCCATTGTGTGCGAACGGGCAGTAGCACGGCTGACAGTGTCATTCCCATCGTATACACGCTTCCGCTCAAGAGCAAGAAGATCGATGGGAATTACCCCCGCAATCACAAGGACGGCTGGCTCCGAAAACGGTACGATTAGGCAGATGAAATCCGGAGAGCTCCTCTCCTCTGCACCGCCACGACCTTCTTCCTGTAACGCTTCTGCCGCAAGGCATCCCGCCCATATCTCGCAACCGTAGAGGATAACCGAGTTCGTCCACGGACATGAGGACTCCGGCGCTTAGTCTCTGCGGGTCCACCGACGTTGGTCATGAGCCTACTTAGATTGGCCACAATCTTTTCAGCTTTCTCGGTCGCACAGGCAATGTGGTCCCAGAATGTCATACGGGAATCCATTCTCACTCCTAGATACTTGACGCAGCGTTTGGTATCGATGAGTTCCGTGTTGAAGTTTAGCTGCACGACGGGATCTATCCTCCTCCTGGTGAGAAGCACGATCTCTGTCTTCTCGGTGGCCAAAAAAACAGTCCATGCTCACCCATCCAACAGAGTATTCGCTTCAGAGCTAGACTTAGCAATCTCTGGGCCTCATCCAACTCTCTCGCGGTTATGACTACGGCAATGTCATCTGCATAACCTACGAGGAATGTGTCGTGCGGCATCCCCATACGAAGAACCCCGTCGTACATGATGATCCACAGGTCTGGGCCAAGAATCGAGCCTTGGGCAGCACCTGCCGTCACTTCCCTACTACGAGGTCCGTCCAACGTTCCAAAGACCAGTTTGCGATCCCTAAGGTAGTTATTTAGCAGCCTCAAGAGATACGGTGGAATGAAAAAACGTGGACTGTAGGGCACCGAGCATGTCAGCCCAACTGGCCGAGTTAAAGGCGTTCCTTACGTCCAGTGTTACCAGCATTACCAGTTTACGGTACCGATGGTCTCCCTGCTGTACTGACTCGAACGCTCTGACAACCTCACCGACAGCACCAATCGTAGAACGACCCGCGCGGAAACCGAACTGGCGGTCAGAAAGTCCTCCAGCCGCTTCAACAGCCTGGATCAGCCTAGGTTTGATCAAACGCTCGAGGAGTTTTCCCGCTGTGTCCAGCATGCAGAGGGGTCTGTATGCGGACGGGCTTGTGGGGTCTCCTTTTCCCTTGCTGATCAACACTAGGCGCTGGATCTTCCAACGAGGAGGGAACACGCCTTCCAGCAGGCAAGCGGTTATACATATTAAGCAGCAGCTGCGGTGAACCACTAGCCACTACTCTAAGCACTTCCACTGGGATTCCATCGGCCCGGGAGCCTTCCTACAGCGCATCGAAGCAATGGCGCTTTTCAGCTCTAGTTCACTGAACGGAGGTGCCTCTTCGGGACGAACTGCGATATGCTCACCTCCGGCCTAATCTGGTGAGACGGAAACAGAGCATCAACTATTACCTCCAGTTCGGCTGCGCTCATGTTAGGGCTAGCAGATTGGGCACCTAGCCGTCGCATGACGATTTGGTAGCCCAGTCCCCAAGGATCGGCGTTTAGATCGTCTTTGAGTTCCTTCCACCTGGAGGCCTTGCTCACCGTGATCGCCTGCCTGAGACCTCTACGGGCATCCCTGTACTCTTGCATTAGAGCTTCGGGAACCAGACCCCCCTCCTTCTTCCCCGGGTGACCTTCCGTCTAAGCCTCAAACAAACCCTCCGTCGATAGGTGATATCCTCCGTCCACCAGTAAAGCCGAGTGTCTGTTTCTCCCCAAGGATCTTTTCGTGGTATTGCGGCGTCACAACCGCGCGCAATGAGACTCATAGTGGCGTCAACAATGTTTGTGGTACTATCCGCTAAAGAGAGAACTGTCTTCCTTGCCCTCGTCAATCGCCAAGGACAAGGATTCAGCACTGAGCCTAGAAGCATTCCAGCCTGAAGCCCCGAGTTGTTGGTACGATTCGGCTCAGTCTGCTTCCGATAAGACTGAAGGTGATGTACTGATGATCGGAACCGGTATAATCCTCGATCACCCTCCAGTCCGTGATTCTTCCTGCGAGTCCTCCGACGAAAAAAGTGACATCGGGGATGGTCTGTCTGTAACCTGGTCTTCTGAAAGTGGGTGCACTCCCCACATTAGAGACCACTATACCGGTCCGGGCTGCCATCTCCAAAATCCGGAAACCCCTTACATCCGTCGCAGGCATGCCCCACTCTACAGACTTGGCGTTGAAGTCTCCAGCTAAGATTGTCCTACTGTTACCTAGGGTCAAGATAATATCCTCTAGGTCATCCAGCTGATTCTGGAAATCTGCTATGTTAACATTAGGTGAGAAATAGCAGCTCACAAAAATTGCGTCGCTGGCATTCACCCATAACAATTCCTCTGCTCCTACCGTGACCTTTAACCAACACGTTGGTATTCGGGACCCAGATGGCAGTGGGTCCCCAGATAGTCCGGAAACCAGTTGGGTCCAACCCGGTCACGATAGTGCTCGCTTAAGATGAGCAGATCGATCTGTTTTTCCAGAATAAGCTGGAAAGAAGATCGTTAGCTACTCGACTACGATGGAGATTGCCTTGGAGGACACGCATCACTTTTTTGTTCTAGAAGCCTCAAGAGCTTCTCTTAAACGTGAGACAGGTTCTCGAGCCAGGAGTGTGCTTGGTGTTCAAACGGTGTCCTGAGCTCGTTAGCACACCAGAAAGCACTTTGCTTTTAGCAGCACAGGTATCTCGCTTGTGTCCGCTCTCCCCCGCACTTCAGGCAAAGGTTCAATGCCTTCCTGTCGGGTCCCTTGCAGTCCGTCTGTCAGATGGCCGTAGCCGAAACATCTGAAGCATCTGGTCACTTCCACCCTTCGACGAATCCTGCAATTGACTCACCCAATTTTGATTTTTGAAGTCCTCAGCAGCTGATTAACTCCGCTCAACAGACAACTGCGAGTTTCTGCTCCCTTCTGTTTGGTTGTGTCAGGACACCTTGACCACCCCTGCGCTAGCACCGAGCTCCCTTTCAACAGCCTCCTGAACCTCCTCCGCCGTAGAGAGGACTGTCCAGGTCTCGGATCTCTATCGAGGCTCTAGGCTCTAAAACACTGACGGTGCCGCTTCTCGCCAATGGCCGTCTTCAAAGCCGAGCTTGAACCCGTCTTTGTCTGTGGTCTTCGACCCGAGCTCCACCAAGAAGACCGCCGGTGCGGGTCGGACGAATAGCCCTGACTTCCGCCCCCGAGTTCCTCCGGCTTTATCTTTGAACGGATGTCCTTTAGCAGGTCCGCATACGACTTACCAGTGGTTGGTCGAATGAGGACTGCATCCGGACGCGTCTTCCTCCTCTCTTCTTTCCGGGTCAGCTTTGCCGTTGCAGAGGAGGCGGCAGGAGCTGCCTGTTTATGCACAGCCTCCGGAATTCTTCTTTACGGTCTTCGCAGCTTGCTTTTCTTTTCTAAGCCTCTTTCTTCCTATTCTGACGGTCTTTTGCCAGAGTTGCTCCTCTGGAGTGGACCCGTTCGGCGTTAGATGGGCCCTTTTTCAGGTGTGGGGGTGACCCGTCAGGACTAGCCCTACCCGCGTGCCACTCCCCACCGGGGTCACTTATCGTTAGAGGGGGCAAGTTGACCTCCAGTCTTGCAACTTCACCTGGCTTGCCCTCTTTCCCTTCTTACCACTCCTCATTCTCGACTGGAGAGGTAGTGGCGCCGACCAATTCTCGTTCCGAGGTGACTGCGTCACTACGCTGCTCCGGCTCGTGTTGGGGATTCCGTACAAAAGACTCCCTGATCCTCGCCACGCCACTCTTAATTACAGTGGGACTCGATGGTTCGTCTTCATAACGGCTTCAAAATGCTTTCAGGACTTCTTCATGGCTTTGAAGCCCTGTTCCCCTTCAGTGTTTGCCGTGTCAGCCAATTGCTAAGAGATTCTAAATTGGAGAACTGCTCTCGCAAGACTCTTAGGCTGCTCCGTCACATTCGTTACTCTCCCTGTTATCTTTCCCATGTAGGTTCTCATTGAGAAGTGTACCGTCCTTAATTGAACGTGCTTTCAGCAATCTCCTTGAGCGTGTCTTTTTCTTCGGACGTTGATGACCTAGCCGATTGAGCTCCCGAAAAAAAGCACCTTGAGGTGGAGAACGATGGTTTTCGAGCTCTTCCCAAAAGGCATGGGACCCGCCAGAACCGGCGTTCCTTGTCCTTCCTTCTTTTCCTTTGTCGAAGATGGTCCAGATTTACCATACATTATGTTTATTGAGGCATTTATCCCCATTCAGGTGCAAGGGGCTCGTTCCCGAACCACAGCCGGGGCATAAGCCAGCGACCGGCCAGTGGGTCCTACCCAGCAGGCCAGCATTCCGCCTCCCGCTCCCCTACGACTCCATATGGAACCTCCAATCCATCCTTCCGTCCCTTGCCCTCTTTAGCCGCAACACTGACCAAGTATAGCGGCCTTGGAGAGTTCAGTAGGATATCAGAATTGAAAGCCCCTTGCCCAACACCTCCACCGCTGACTGAGCCAAACGGGGGGCCCCCCTGGTTAAGATGGGCCAAGTCTCAACCGCAGTACATCCAGGGTTTAGTGATAGCAAAGTGAAGTGTTGGATCCAGAATCCCGCAGGCAGACCTTGTCCTCAGTCACCAGCGCACACCACGTCCACCTAGAATCCCTGTTTCACCCTTGCGGGGTAATCATGGGCGTTTTGCGGGTAAACCACTTCAAGCTAGTATCAATCAGTGCATATACGCTTTAAGGTGGAAATGTACTAACTCTACTAACCAGGGACGCTTCTCCCTGTCTGTAGCACCCACAGCGCAGTCAGTACATGGGCTGCGCTGATAGTCTGCACAGCTTTATCCTGGGACGCATAATGCCAACCAGTCTATACTGACCACTTGCTCGGGGAACCCGGGGTCGCCAAGCCCGTCTGGTTACGAGTAACCAGCCCCTGGAAAGTCCTGAGGTAGGTGTTGGCAAATTAGTGGATGTGAGGATATATGTGATAAGTTGAAATCAAAGATGAGGTTTCCCAGGGATTTAAAAGTAGACCGTAGTGTTTACTAATTCTTAACTTAAACATGCTTTGACTTTGTAGGCGTGTTGTGGCTTAACCGGTGAAGTTATGTCAAAGAGTGTGACATTTTCTGTAGGAAATTTAAAACTCTTATTTACCAGTGAATTTGAGTGCACCGGTTAGACATTGTGAATTTTTTTTAGTAATTTAAATAAAGAAATTGCGAACTTTCATCCGTTTTCTAGTTGTTACAAACTAAGTGGCTATTTCCATTAGGGAATGAGGTCATAGAGAATGTTCCGAGTAGATAGAACAATATGTTCCACCTCGGTTTATTATTACAAAGATTGTTCAATTAATACTCCTGCTTCCTCTCTCAACCGTCGTAGGATATCTTGACGTTAAAATAACTCGTGTATAAAGTTAAAGCAATAAACGAGCTTTAAACATTAATTTTAATTTCAAAATAATATATGGTGATAATATAATGTCCATAGATACGTTGATGTCAATTTTATTACTATTAAAATATTGTTGTATGATTTTATATAAACTAAAACAATGCTTTTACATCAACTATTCTTTGATTGCACTACTATATTTGGCATCTTTATATTTAAAATTACTAGAAATTCAAATTTTCTCTAATCGTGTAAATAATATGAAGTAAAATAACTAATTCTTGCACTACTTTTGAAGTTTATATCTTTAAAGTGTTATTTTTAATACAGAGTTTATTTTTTCACCTTATTATGATTAACTCCATCTCAGTTTTTATAAATCTGTCTATTTATAAAAGCGTTTGAAATTTCATTACTCGAAATACTTCGAGTTTTGATATTTAGAATAATTTGTACAATTAAAACAAATGTATGCTTCTATTAAAAAAAAAAACAAATTATTTAAAAATGATGCACTTAATTTGATTTATGTCTAAGTATCTTGACGTTTTTCAACCTTTTTTAAATCCCTTAAATCACTAATAAGCACAAAGTTTCCAATCAAAATGCATATTCTGCCTTTGAAAACAAACTTAATTAGTGGTGTTCACTCGCATAAAACACAAATTTATATTTGATAATGTGTAATTATTATAATTTATAACAAACGTTATGATTTTAATCTGTTTCAAGAATATTTATTTAAACAATTTTTTAATGTTAACCAATTGAATTCAATTTTTTTTAATCGTACCTTATTATCCTTATTATAGTAAGATTTTAAATAAATCTTATTAAAAGGTAGATCTTAAAAGAATTTTTTTTAAATACCCAAGTTGAAAGTTAATATGTTAAATTATTCAGAAGTTAGATCTATATCCCTAGTTTCACCAAAATTCTACTATCCGGTAGCTCTGTAAGAATATTTAAAATGGTATTTTACTCCAATTGGAAATTACTAGGGATTTTGAACAACCTTGAACAATGTTAATGAATAGACATGCGTATTGTGCCGTTTTGTTTAAGTATCAATGCTGGGATGTGTTGAGAAAATATTATTGAAACTATTTAATCTGATTATGAAAAAATGCTATTTTGACGAGAAATTGATTATTATAATAGTATTAAAACGAACATAACACTTTAAAATAGTGATATTATTTTTCTGGATTTTATGCCTGGAGACATTATTTTTCAAGTTACAACTATTCGAAAAATATATTTAAAATAAGCCCAAACTCCTGGTTTTTATCAGTGCCTATAAATAAACGTCCAAACATAGTTAAAATACTTGTTAAATTAGACTAATTTTCAAAAATAGAAAAAGTCTAAAATTTAGAATACATATGCTGGTGAAGACACACCGTATCATACTAAAAGTACTACTATCAAGAACAAAGACATATATTTAAAAATGGATCACGGCATTTTGTTCAGTATCATACATCATGAATGACAATCCTTCGTTTGAAGTTTTTGTTCTTGGCGATGGATTGTGAAGGAAAGAGGAATTTTTCGGACATTTGCCATCGCTCAGTGACACAAAATGGGTGATACAAGTGTTACTGACTTTTTGTATCACTAAATGTAATAACCACACCATGTTGTTGTTTACATTACATGTTTTTAAGTCCAACGTGGTAAATCCAAGATGGCGGCCAAAAATATGAACTTAATTAAAATGAAGTACTTCCTACTGAATAATAATTATCAGTATTATATTAGTAGATATCTGAAGAGATGTGGAATGGACAAAGTGTTTGTCTTCCTCAGAGAAAAATGCTAAGTTGTGGCCGCATATTTAGTAATAAAACGTTTTCCCAAACTAATATTTTATTTTGCTATAATATTCTAAATTTATTCATACACAACACATTTCAAAAGAATTTAAGTATATTTATTCAAATTTTAATGAACTTTGTCAATTTTTGTGCTATGAATGTTTAACCAGTAATATTACAGTTTATAGTAATTTTTAAATGAGTAAACCATATTCTGAAACAGGTTTTTACCCTCTTAAATAAAATTTTTATTTTCTATACAAATCCTTTATTGGTTTATTTAACGTTAATTGAATAATAGATAGCTATTAATTTACAATATTAATAATCAATACATTTTGAAGATATTGATACAGTAAATTGTACAGTATAGCAATTAACTTATTTGCTAATTAAATTAAGTTTTTTGTTGTTCTGCGGCATTTTCTCTCTAAAAGTTTAATCTTTCATTCCATCAGAAAAGTTAACCTAGACAAGTTGACAGATCCGGCGTCACCGCGAGTCACACCTGGTCACAGCTCATCTGTCTTCCTGTGTCCGCGTTAGTCACTCGACAAATCGTTTTTCTCTAAAAGTTTAATATTTCATTCAAACAGAAAAGTTCGCCTAGACAAGTTGACAGATCCGGCGTCACCGCGAGTCACACCTGGTCACAGCTCATCTGTCTTCCTGTGTCCGCGTTAGTCACTCGACAAATCGTTTTTCTCTAAAAGTTTAATATTTCATTCAAACAGAAAAGTTCGCCTAGACAAGTTGACAGATCCGGCGTCACCGCGAGTCACACCTGGTCACAGCTCATCTGTCTTCCTGTGTCCGCGTTAGTCACTCGACAAATCGTTTTTCTCTAAAAGCTTAATATTTCATTCAAACAGAAAAGTTCGCCTAGACAAGTTGACAGATCCGGCGTCACCGCGAGTCACACCTGGTCACAGCGCATCTGTCTTCCTGTGTCCGCGTTAGTCACTCGACAAATCGTTTTTCTCTAAAAGCTTAATATTTCATTCAAACAGAAAAGTTCGTCTAGACAAGTTGACAGATCCGGCGTCACCGCGATTCACACCTGGTCACAGCTCATCTGTCTTCCTGTGTCCGCGTTAGTCACTCGACAAATCGTTTTTCTCTAAAAGTTTAATATTTCATTCAAACAGAAAAGTTCGCCTAGACAAGTTGACAGATCCGGCGTCACCGCGAGTCACACCTGGTCACAGCTCATCTGTCTTCCTGTGTCCGCGTTAGTCACTCGACAAATCGTTTTTCTCTAAAAGTTTAATATTTCATTCAAACAGAAAAGTTCGCCTAGACAAGTTGACAGATCCGGCGTCACCGCGAGTCACACCTGGTCACAGCTCATCTGTCTTCCTGTGTCCGCGTTAGTCACTCGACAAATCGTTTTTCTCTAAAAGTTTAATATTTCATTCAAACAGAAAAGTTCGCCTAGACAAGTTGACAGATCCGGCGTCACCGCGAGTCACACCTGGTCACAGCTCATCTGTCTTCCTGTGTCCGCGTTAGTCACTCGACAAATCGTTTTTCTCTAAAAGTTTAATATTTCATTCAAACAGAAAAGTTCGCCTAGACAAGTTGACAGATCCGGCGTCACCGCGAGTCACACCTGGTCACAGCTCATCTGTCTTCCTGTGTCCGCGTTAGTCACTCGACAAATCGTTTTTCTCTAAAAGTTTAATATTTCATTCAAACAGAAAAGTTCGCCTAGACAAGTTGACAGATCCGGCGTCACCGCGAGTCACACCTGGTCACAGCTCATCTGTCTTCCTGTGTCCGCGTTAGTCACTCGACAAATCGTTTTTCTCTAAAAGTTTAATATTTCATTCAAACAGAAAAGTTCGCCTAGACAAGTTGACAGATCCGGCGTCACCGCGAGTCACACCTGGTCACAGCTCATCTGTCTTCCTGTGTCCGCGTTAGTCACTCGACAAATCGTTTTTCTCTAAAAGCTTAATATTTCATTCAAACAGAAAAGTTCGCCTAGACAAGTTGACAGATCCGGCGTCACCGCGAGTCACACCTGGTCACAGCTCATCTGTCTTCCTGTGTCCGCGTTAGTCACTCGACAAATCGTTTTTCTCTAAAAGTTTAATATTTCATTCAAACAGAAAAGTTCGCCTAGACAAGTTGACAGATCCGGCGTCACCGCGAGTCACACCTGGTCACAGCTCATCTGTCTTCCTGTGTCCGCGTTAGTCACTCGACAAATCGTTTTTCTCTAAAAGCTTAATATTTCATTCAAACAGAAAAGTTAGCCTAGACAAGTTGACAGATCCGGCGCCACCACGAGTCACACCTGGTCACAGCTCATCTGTCTTCTGGTGTCCGCGTTAGTCACTCGACAAATCGTTTTTCTCTAAAAGCTTAATATTTCATTCAAACAGAAAAGTTAATCTAGACAAGTTGACAGATCCGGCGTCACCGCGAGTCACACCTGGTCACAGCTCATCTGTCTTCCTGTGTCCGCGTTAGTCACTCGACAAATCGTTTTTAAGAATTTTTGAATATTATCTTTAACATCATATTAAGGATATAAATGTATGAAATTAAGAATAATTTTAATTTATGTTTTAAGGACATATAGACTTAAATATATTTAAACATAGTGACCTGTAATAATTACTTGTTTTCATACATGTTTAGATAGGATAGAGATAGTACAGCAGGGGGTTACAATGACAAACGTTTCATAAATAGTAAAATATGCTCAAAATAAGTCTTGAATATTTGTGTATTTCATCACTGATTGTTTTTAATGAGATCTTTGTGTTGCCTATGGCCTCTGAAATTATTATTCCTAACTTAAATTCATTTTAACTGAGACATTATTGCTAAAACATGCGTTTCACGCTCTGGGCGCATAATGAAAACATATAAAAGCAGGAATACATTACAGAGTTAAACATGAAAACGCTGTTTACGTTCCCATTTCACAGCTTCCAACAAAACGTTATGGAGCTATTCTGCGTGTTTCATTTCGTACCGTATTACTTTATTAGTATTGGGTGGAAGTAAAACATTTCATGAAGGTGTATAGGTGGAGGTTGACGTGTTTTATAGTTGCAACATGGAATATTGATTTAACTTTGTAAGTTTGTCTTTGTAATAAGGACGTAGCAGATACGTCGTGTGAGATAAAACTTAATGGCAAATGTATACAAAGCTCCGTTCTACTATATATATGAAATATAAGTTACCTTACAATAACGACACTTCTGGATCAGAAGTTCTATGTTTTGAGGATGTTAAAAACATAGCTTCTTACAGTAGTTTTTATTTTTGGTACAATATGGTAATTTTTTCTTTAGCGCTAATCTAACCTAGTGTCTCTACAGTACATATACTTACTATGCTACTTATTTATAAATGCAAATGAATGTTAAGATATCTAGTATGGAAAAAAACACCGGAACTATTAGAATCAGCCTTCCTCCATACACCCAATGCCTCCCAGAGACAGAGTCTGCCAACAATGCCTTCTATGGTCCGGGGCAGAGTTTTGAGTTGTGACACTCATCCAATATCCAATTCTCAAATTATGTCAGATCGTGCCACTGGTCATTAACTTATATCAATGGAGTCCTAGTATGGTTCTAGGTTAAGTATGCCCTTAGTTTAGTATACACTGACAAAGTCAAACGAAAAAGGATAAACAAATAATAGAATTAAAACACAACTTATATGTCAAACAATACAGTTCAAAATAAAGTCATTTGAAATTCAAACACCTCTAAAGTGGTCAATAACGTTGAAGCATCTTTTGAAAAACTATGTCAAATGGAATGCATGTAAATTGTAGAAAAATTGCGAGTACAAAACACCTAAAGTTAACTAATGTTTTGCCATTGCATGTGATTACTGTACCACTTATCCCTAAAAGGAAACTAATAAAAGGTCATCTTGTAAGAATTATATACACCTAAAGACTTAGAAATATATTTCTCCTTGTTGGCATGACCTATCAGAACTGGAGAGTAACAAATAAAGTATGCTATGGCTTGATTTATATCAATTAACAGAGCACAAGCCCCTTCCTTACATTACAATCCTCCAAAGCGTCTTCTGACTAAATACCTGTAATGTGTCAGATAAGAATCGCTATTTAAGATAATCATTGTCACATAATCAAGTGATCAGCGTAAACATAACTAGTTTTCGAAAAACCCGTTTAGATAAATAATTTCCACACCTCACTAAAATGGCCTCCATATCCCACAACCATTCCTGTTATGATATATAAATAAAACCAGGGGCACAAAACTTAAAACGTGGTATAATAATTGATCTTGTAATGACTCGGCTAAGTCTATATCGGCAGACATGTAGATCGGGGAAAATTTTAAGCGGTTTTTATCAGCATAAGTGAATTAAATAGTGGTCAATGGAGTGTAGCTCACAACTGAATATCCCTACACAGTTCAAACATTAGGAGATTTTAAATATCTCGTTACGCAAATTGCTATCAGAATTATTGAAACAATAAAAACCTTAGAGTTTTACTCTGAGTTGTTACATCATGTATGATTGCGTGGTATTTAACACTCTTAAAAATATAATTTCTGCATGATTATACGTATTAGGGAAATTATGTCTAGTGCCACTCTCTTGCACTATCCTGAAATATTTTTTTAATTATTTTAATATATTCGCGTATGATGGGAGTACATGGATCCTATAGAACAATATTTGAAAATATAGTTTGTCCACAAAGACAAAATACATGTATTTTACTATCATAATTTTTTATATTAGTTTATTTTTCTGTTTTAAATCATCGTATATGAGTTACATCTGTTACATACTAAATGTTTTAAATATATTGCATCAGAGTTTACATTAATTACTATAGTTAGTTTTTATGAATGCTTATCTAATACCTTTCTGGGTGTATCTGTATACGAAACGGTGCATCATTCTTGTTATTTAGTGATAAAAAAATTGGCCAGAGAACATGAATTTGTAAACTTTAACAATGGAGAAATGTTGTTACCATAGTATTTTATTTAAAAGAGATATTTAAAAGTTCATTCTAAATTTAAAATAGTGTCAGTAAACAACAATGAGTATTGTATAGTATTTTTAATTGAAATTTAAAACAACCACTCGTGATTGTAAGAAGTGAAACGTGTTTAAAATTTGGAACTTCTACGTCCGCATTTCTACATCTGCGAGAAGTATTGAAAACCGCAGCGTCTAAAATTCCAAAGTATCCTAAATTCCACGTCCGCACTTCAACCTCTGCGAGAAATCAGCAGCAACGATCATCCAAAGTATCCACACTTCTAAGTCCGCCGCATTTTAACCTCTGCGAGAAATTCTGGAATCTGTAGTGACGAACATCCAAAGTATCCACACTTCAATGTCCGCCGCACTTTAACCTCTGCGAGAAATTCTGAAATCTGCAGTGACGAACATCCAAAGTATCCACACTTCAATGTCCGCCGCACTTTAACCTCTGCGAGAAATTCTGAAATCTGCAGTGACGAACATCCAAAGTATCCTCACTTCAATGTCCGCCGCACTTTAACCTCTGCGAGAAATTCTGAAATCTGCAGTGACGAACATCCAAAGTATCCTCACTTCAATGTCCGCCGCACTTTAACCTCTGCGAGAAATTCTGAAATCTGCAGTGACGAACATCCAAAGTATCCACACTTCAATGTCCGCCGCACTTTAACCTCTGCGAGAAATTCTGAAATCTGCAGTGACGAACATCCAAAGTATCCTCACTTCAATGTCCGCCGCACTTTAACCTCTGCGAGAAATGCTGGAATCTGCAGTGACGAACATCCAAAGTATCCACACTTCAATGTCCGCCGCACTTTAACCTCTGCGAGAAATTCTGGAATCTGCAGTGACGAACATCCAAAGTATCCAGACTTGTACGTCTGCATTTTACATATGCGTAAAGTGCTAATATCTGCAGCTACGATAATCTAAATTATCCACAGGATTAAAGTCATGACTATAAAAAAGCTGGTTAGTATTTATTAGCTATAAGTCGTAAATTAAATGCTAAACTCATGTTTCTTAATTTTATTGCAGTCATTGCTCCGAAAGACATAAATAAGTACTTTGAAACAAAAAATTAACCAAAATTCTTTTTCTTAGCTGTATATCTTTTTGCATAATCTCGATTGCAACACTCTGTCACTTTGTAACCTAGAACTCTATTCTAGACAACGGTACCATACTTATAATGACAGGACGAAGCGCATCGCAAGACGTTTTTGTTGGAAAATTAGAAATTGTTTGTAAGTTTCTCTTTCTTTTCGTGATTAGAGGTTTGTTGATAATCAGCTCACTTTAGTTTGCTGCAGAACTATAACATTTGTTTAAGAACCAAAACCTCCGAGGGGTCTTCTTAATAGCTACAATGCATAGAAGCCAAGCCAGTAAAATGATCCAACTTCCAGTAAAAAGATGGCATATAGATTTTTTCTTTAAAATCTATATCATATTTACATCTGTCTGTCGTACAAACTAACATTGAATTCAAATACTAAATTGAAAAACTAATAATTATCTTTCAAAACTCATACAATTTTTAGAATATTTTTTACTATAATGCTAAAAATATAACAAAAACCAAAATGTTAGAACGATATTCATGAAATGTTATATGTGAACATGTGAAAGACATTACATTACGTTTCCCCTGTAACGTTTTACTGAAGTGGATTTTTAAAATGTTTTACCCCAAGCTATGGTTGAACACATTTTTGTCCTTGCTTTCTCTGAAGTATAGAAATCTTTAATGCTTTAGATAAAACTACCTAGAGTTACCCAGAGCTTTTTAATTAGCAATACACTTGCACAATCGTAATATAAATCGTATTACTAAATATAATTTTTTTTATTAAATGAGGTTTTCAAATATATTTTTTAAATAATATAATAGATGTAATCATATTGCTACTTTAGGAGATCTACCACTCCGTAATATGTGGAAAGAACCAGTCAGGACAATTTTAGGAGACCAACAAAAATTTCAAGCATTTTTCTCTCTTTAGCCAACTAAACATAAGTGTTTCTTACGTAATGGAAAGGCAAAAATATCCTGTTTTTTTTTAACGTTGGTTTGTTTTGTAATATAATATTAAGTATATAGTAGTTTGTTTCAAAAGTTATGAATTTATAAATTTTGTATAGAATTTAGATGATAATTCCAGGATTATTCTTATGATTAGATATGGCAATAATAACATAATAATATTAATGCAAATTTATCAAAATTAAAACATCTGTCATTTTTCGTCAATCATCTATACATCAAACATTATTATCCTAGAATGTGACTCCAGATTCCAGGAATCAAGTCTGTAACAGCGCCAGATCCCAGATACTGCACTAAGAGGAAGGTGAACTGGAGCTAAACTCAACATTCACATTGAACCCTTCCCACGAACAATGTAAGCCTTATTATCGCAGCTGAAATTAAAACAGCTGATTGCTCTGGCCTATAAACAGTGTGTTAGATAATGACAGATGCTATTGTTTAGCATTCGGCTTTTGAAATACGAACTATCTTATTTATTTATCAACCCATTTTCTTAAACGTGGTGTCGTTGACCTTATTAAGGGGATTTCCTACTGAAACTACTGATTTTGTTTAAAACATGTTTAATGATTATAATATATATTTATATATATTGGGTTCCTTTGGTTCTAGAATAGTGTTTGGTAATGTTTTATTTTTTTAAAAAACATATATACTCCTCCTTTATGGAATGTTTGAGGGGTTTTTTTAGAAAAATACATGGGAATTTGCATGTCTTACAACATTGTAACTAATGAACCAATATTATTGTTTATCATCTCATTTTGAAGAACATGATAAGTACTAAGTTTTTGTGCATGCTCAAGTTATTTTCTCAAATAGTTTTTAATTTATGACTTTACAAAAACATTTTAAACCATTTTTTATATACAATTTTACTTATTACCCTATTAATAAATAATAAGTTGCTATGGCTGTGTATTATTATAGTAAGTATTTTTTTATATAAACTTTGGTTTAACATATAATAATATCCATGCACAAAAAGTTTTACAACATAAAAATGTTGTAAAAGTTTCACTGCTTTAGCTTCAACAGTTAAAAGGTTATAAGAACTTTTGTGTGAAAAATTATAAAATTTAATATCTGCGGGAATCAGCGTTTGAAGTTTACACAAGCTATTTAGTAGCTATAGATGAAAGTAACTTACCATACTGGTACTTGTATTCGGTGAATGGTATATTTATATATTGAAGACATATGTAGGCCTAATAAACCACTAACAAGAAAGAGAAAAGCTATATTTGCTATATTATCACTAAAAAAAAAATAGCTGCAATCTGGTTCTGGCACTGGCTAACTAGACCAAAAGTCGGATTGCATGCTCCTCCTCAAATATTTTTTCCACAGTGATTAAAAGTTATATTATAGTAAATTTTATGTTTTTATTGTTTTTATAAGCCATAGAATTAAAAAAAAATATATAAAAGTTAATTTCAACTTTTTTGTAGAAATTGGTCATTTTTTAGTAGGGAATCCCCCATACATTAACAAAATAAAATGTAATTGCTATGAAAATGTCATTTTTTTAGATTTTACACGTTTTAAAGATTTTAATAAGTCACCATTTTGATATTAAAAGTTTAATAAATTATTATTTTTTCTGTAATTAGGTATCTGGGTTAAAAAGCAATATACCGAATCTCAGCTTATTACAACAGCCCGTCACAAACTAAACATTTGTTATATACAATTTAACTTAAAATACTGTTAATAAATAATAAATAAGTTGCTATGGCAGTTATAAAATTCCAAGACATTATTCTAAATTATATATATTCTAAATTAGCAGTAATTACAGAATATATTACAAAAATGGAATATTAAACATGTATTAACAATTAAAAGAAAAGGAAAATAACGGGCCAACAGTTCAACACAAAAGGAAAATGGCTTTAATTTTGTATTAAACGTTTATACATAATGATTGTAGTGTTCTCGTAAGCAACAGTAGCTTGCAGTTTTATTATGTAGTTAGTTTTATAGTCGTATATTTCCATAAACAGTATTCTGGGATAAATTATTAAAAGTTCGAGAAATGAGAAATTCTAAAAAATGTTAAACTAGAGCTGAGGCATTTCTCTGCGATGTTACATTCGTCACGGAGGGCATGTTTGCCAACATTCCCCATGTGGCGCACGTATACTTTTGATATTGTTCAGTGACAATGAATTTGTTTTTTACTTTAAAGAACTATTTTATATTCCTGAGGCACTGCTCGATTTAACAACATGTCCTTCGTATTACATCCTAATATAATGATGTAATTTCTTAATTTAGAAATGTAACACTGGAACCAATTAAGAACATAAACAAAATCATCTCTGCCTTACCTTTGTTAACAGGTAACAGGGATGTGCCCATTCCTCTCGTATTTTAATGGGAAAGTGTAGAAAGGAATATATTACAGTGAATAATATAAGTTTTATAACTGTAACACGCGTCTTTAATACTTCTTGGAACATCCTGTATGTTGCACTTCAGCTTTTTTTAAACTCTGTCTAGTACACAGTATGTTATTTTATAAAACAAAAAATAATATGGTAGATATTTCCCGCTAATATGTTTATAAGGTAAGATTATTTTTCAAGTCTAGAACAATAAACTAAGAAAATATATGCATTAAATATTTTTGTCTCAATCTGTATATTTTTGCTAAAATGCGGACTAATTTAGAAAGGTGAATCTTGATAACCAAAAAGAGGATCCTGTATAGAAAAATTTGTTAACATCAAATCGTATCTTAGGTATTTTTTGAGTTGATAATTAATTTGGAAATCTTTTAAAATTGTGTGTATTGATAAACTTTTGTAGATCAAAAATAGATAAAATAATTATTTTTTATCAACCTGAGATTAGGTATATTAAATGAAAAATCCTGATGAACAACAACAATTTAAGGATTTGATTAATTTGACATTGCACGAAATAACTGTTTCCACAGTTCAGTTCACATCACTATAAATAATTTTTTACCAGGTAATAATTATAAAAAGAGTAACAATAAAGACACTGAATTATTTAATACTGGTAATGCAAAAAATAATTAACAGTTTGTAAAAAAGGTAAATTACAAAACAAATTCTATTTATCAGCCTGTGATTAGGTATATTAAATGAAAAATCCTGATGAACAGCAACAATTTAAGGATTTGATTAATTTGACATTGCACGAAATAACTGTTTCCACAGTTCAGTTCACATCACTAAAATAATTTTCTACCAGCTAATAATTATAAAAAGAGTAACAATAAAGACACTGAATTATTTAATACTGGTAATGCAAAAAATAATTAACAGTTTGTAAAAAAGGTAAATTACAAAACAAATTCTATTTAGAAAAAAAGGATGTTTGAAAACGGATTTATTTGTAGTTGAAATAGAGTTTTCAACTCAATGAATTTCGTTGTCGTGTTGAAGACTCTTAATACAAGTTTGTTTGACAAACATGCAAAGCAATCTAGTCAAGTCAGAGTAGAGCACATGACTTGCGATATTAGTTTAAACTTAATGTTAGCTGAAAGTTTTGCTATGCTGATCTGAAATTTCATCGTAAGTGGTTTGTGCATGAGTTTGATAATTTTCAGCACTGTTATACACGATCTGTTATAAAGTTATAAAAATATCCGTCAGAATTAACGAGTTCTCTTTGATAAACGTTTTAATTCTTCTAAAAATTGATTTGCAAATAAAAATGTAGACCTATGTTATATCAGAAGGTAATAAGTAAGACATATTATTGGAAAGAAAGATGTCTCCTGAATATAAATAGTTCTGTAAGAGTAGGGAGGGAACAAGTTCATTCTCACTGAATAATATCCAAAGTATACGTGCGCCACATAGAGAATGTGGCCAAACACGCTTTCCCTGACAGAGAAATATCCTGTGTATCCTTTTTTACCGCTCCTTTCTAACAAGTGTAATATTTTACACTAAAATAAAATGTATATAAAATGTTTTTATAGTATTAACATATTTAAAAAATTGTTAATTCTAGTGAACAACAATTTAAACACTGTTTATTCGGGTGTTTCGTTTATTTACCACATTAAAACTATTTTCTTGAATCAAGGAACTCGTGATCAATCTTTTGCATAGCAATTTTATTGCGCAGTCAAATAGTCTCCGTAAATCAAACTATTATAATATATATTAATAAACGTTTTCCAACAATAATTTAATATTCCATATATTTTAAATCCTTTAAATAAACTGAGCCAATAAAGAAAACGTTACTTAATGACATATATTTTATAAGAGATACGCAAATCTTTGACTGTATATTATACGACGGTAGTGCCATTCCTTTAGAGGAGAATGGAAGAGATTTGAAAATACGTATGTGTAGCACATTTAATAGATTTATTATGTGTCAGTACCAATGTTAAATGACGATGTAATCCAGATAGTTACGAAAGTAATAAAAATTACAGATCATATTCAGCCTAGACCAAGCGCTCTTGATCTTTAACGTTGTTGATTATACAACATTCTTAAATTCTTTTTGAAGTTTTGTTTTTGACGAGGGAAAAATTGTGAAGAATCAGAATTGTTTTGGACATTTGCCATCGTTCAGTTATACAATACAGTCACAAACACTGCGTTTCGAGATCTGAAATCTGACCTTCAGGTAAGTGACTAAATTAATGTATGACTACAACGTAGGTAAAATTAATCAAAACATACCATAGCGTTGTAACACGAATAAGTCAGGAACCACAACAGCATGCCATGTGTCTATAAAACTAACTCTAAAACATGCACTTAATAAGAACTAAACACTATTTATTAAAACTGAAAAACAGAATATAGGTCATAATAGGTCTGCACTAAAAATAAAACTGACCAAAAGCAAATAGCAAATGGCGATCATCACGGCAGAAACAAGATTGCAGCAATAAAGGAGGGACTGGAGTGGGACTTTTTTATTATTGGTTCGTTTTAAATGAACTTCAAACCATACTGTGGCTCCGCATTGGTTTATTACAAATCTCTAATCTGTTTGATACCAACTGGCAACCAAAGCAGCCTGATCTCAACTTATGGTTGCCTAAACGGTTGGTTTGCCAATATAATGTATGAAGCCTCATTTAATTTCCTTTTTTTAAAAATGAGGTTCCTGATGTAATAGCTTCATCCCAATTCATACGATGGTCTACGGACTAACAACAATGTGCAATTTTTTACTTTTCTGTTAGCTCTTTTCTCGTGTTTTCTTTGTGTTCTTTTATCCTCTCGTATAGTGGTATTTTTGTGTCGTTAACGTATTACCCATTGCGAATACATCTGATACTGTAAACATAGTTTTTTGGAATGCTGTGTGCCGATTTTTGGTTTTTATTTTTAGAGTATTGTGTGTTTTAAACGCGGTTCTGGTATTTTCTGCTTACTCTGCTGATTTCCTCCGATAATTCCGGCACATGATGTATTGACAAAGACCAAATGTATCTCTATACTACTTGATTGACCAGATTTGAATGGACCAAGATCTGGATGACTGACTCTTAAGATTTGTATTAAATTAATCTAGGTTGTAGTTATGCATTCGTTTAGCATTTATCTGAAGAAGAGATCATATCACAGACCCGAACTTTGTGTTGCATTGTTTTACTGAATGAAGGTAAAAAATCCAGTTTCATTCATACTTACATTATTTTAAAAACGTAACGGTGGATAATTTATTTTGTTTTGTATCAAATGCTAAAGTATTGTGATGAATATGTGCTCGACATTCATACGTGACGCGGAGCTGCAGAGAATTCCTTAAAAGATTGGAGTTTCACTTCAATAATAAAAACCGCAGTTTACAGTTCATGAATTCTAAACTGAGCAGAGTACAGAATTGCTTTTACAGCAATATGTATAGTTCTACACATTTGGATAAAAGCTTTTTAAGCTCACTTCAGTTATGGCTGTTTGATGTGGTTCTGAGTCTCGGGATGGGCAAATGTAGAATGAGTGTCGGCCATATAAGCTCACTTCTCGTTTTGTATGTCTTACAGATCTTTATATAATTTATATGTTTCTCTCTGTTTTGTACATTTTTGAAAGCGGATTACGTGAGATATATGGATTGGTTCCACAAGTGAATTGATGCATTGATTGTAACTGCAAATACTACATCTCTCTGAGCTTTAGTATAAATAACAAATGTTTGTTTGTTGTGACGTAGTTCATGGATTTATGTCGAGTTAAAAATGTGTTATAAAACTTGTAAACAATATAAATGAAAACTACTAAATTTGAGTAATTTAACGCTTAGATCTACTACTCAAACTAATTAAGGTATGATATATGAATAATGTATGATAGTGTTATTTTTGATTTTTGACTTTTAATTCAAAAACCTAAGATTTCTTTTATAGTAGTCTTATAAATTAATAACTGCTTAAAAGAGTGATTAATGAATCAATTGAAAATATAAAATTATGTTGTATATTCAAATATAATAGCTCCTTCTTTATTAAGAATTTCTTTAAAAAAATAAAATTATGCAAACAAAATTTACAGCAAATAGTCTGTTTTATGATTTCAATTTAATTAAACCAAATTACAACAATATTTTAATGTGGGTTTACAAAATTTAAATATTAATCATATTCTGTATGTACTAATATTATTTTCCTGAAATATCTATAAAATATCTTATACTAATATAAAATGTTTTTATGGCTATCTTTTAAACTAAGCAAATTATTTTTAACAATAATTAGTTATGTGGTTTGGTATTGCCTTATGTTTGATAGCAGTACATCAAACTTATACTTCTCTTATTTATAACCTTCCTTGTAATTTACCAGTGAACCACTGGAGTTGTGAACCACATATAATGACACAAATATATATTAAATGTTATTTGCCTTCTGACAAGAATCATTGACCCATTTAAAATTGTTATGAAATGGAAAATTTTTAATCTCCACCTTCTAGTTGTGTACTGGTAAAATGTTCATCTTTAAACGTCTGAAGTACTTTTCATTGAATTCAAGGAACATCCATGTCAAATTAGGAGAAAGTTTTTGATAAATATCTAACCTAACCTCTTAAGCCTTGTATAGTAGTTTAATCTCTTACCCTTAAACTTAACATTTCCTTTTTCGAGGAATGAATATAAAGAAATAAGGATGGAAAGTGCGTCTGTCACATTACGTGATAATCCCACTTCTTGCGGTAAAGAATTAAGGTGTAAAAAAATGTGTAATGTATACTTTAATACTTTGCTTGCATTTTTCTATTATCAACTCTATAAAACCAACCAAAGTTATTTGTATGGAGTTTTAAAGTTTACTGAGATATGCTTGGACATGGATGTCATGATATTGTTTTATATTATCGATGAAACTTTATGCTGTATGCAAAAAGCAACTGTTTGTGCACCATGCAGCCGATTCAGTCGCGTATCAATTCTAAACAACCGTAAATTACAATTCAGATAACTGAATGTGTTGAACCAATGATTTCATGAACCGGTGGACTGATGTCTTTTTGTGAATCAATCTTTATAAATGGTGAAAAGCCTAATACAAACGTACTTCACTCTAGCATTGTAGCATGGAAACAGCCAAATATCCCAATTGCCCCATCATCAAGTAATAGCAAGTATAGAGAGGTCCATTAATAAACTGTCCTAATGTTACTTCACAACCGCAAAAGTATGTTAAACAACACGTGGGATATAAATGTGTGCAACATTTTCAAATGTAGCTAAGGCTTAAAAAGTGCCTCAGTTCGGTTAAATGCTAATAAATATCCCCACATAAATTCTTTTAGTTGAGGACATGTGTGGAATAACCGAATAATCTTTTTCTAGTTGAACGCGGAAACTATAGTTGCTACTGGAATAATAGACTTTGTGGTGTTGAAAGGCAACCTGTGGTAATAATAATAATAATAATTTTCTTTATTGCGTGAAACAATTACAATATTGCATGGCATGCGTCAACGTAACTATATAAAGTACATAAGTACATCAGATAAATGATGTTGGTTAAAAATAAAATGTAAAATGTAAAAATGATGTAAAAAAAAATACATCAATGCAATACGATTCTTGTATGTATCAGAACCGGGGATTTCGTGGTTGTTAATTTCAAAAATTTTCATCCCAGCGGCCCATCATGAACTCATCAGTTGAGTAAAATGCCTTTGACATAAGAAAATGTTTTAGTCGAGTTTTGAATTTTTTTGTTTCATTGAGTTGTTTGATGCCTTCAGGGAGCCTATTGATTAGTCCGACTCCAACTTGAGATGGTAAGTGTTTGAAAGCTGCCGTTCTGTGCTGTTCGACTCGAAAGTTATTCCTGCCTCTAGTTCCATATTGGTGGACATCCCTACCCCGCACCAACTCGCATTTAAGTCGGCAGTACAAGGACACCTCGAGAATATAGAGACAGGGAGGGGTCAGCAATCCAAGCTCCCTAAAGGCATTTTTGCACGACTCTCTGGGGTTTAATTTTGAAAGGATTTTTACGGCTTTCTTTTGAGATCTGAAAACTCTTTCAAATCTGTATTTGGAAGAGCTTCCCCATAATCTCAAGCCATATGTCAAATGTGGATGTATCAGACCGAAATAGGCCATTTTTAATACATCCAACGAACAAAATTTTGCAAGATTGCGCAGGACATAAATTCCCGAAGCAACCTTAGAGCAAACGTTTTCAATGTGATCGTCCCATGTCAGCCCCCGATCAAGGTACATTCCAAGGAACTTAATGGAGTCTGTTTCTTCCAGAAGGAAATCGTCCACCATCACCGCGGGTCGAAGCTCTTGCTCTTGTTGTTGCCGAAGGTAAAAATGTATGACGTTTGATTTTGAACTGTTTGTTTTCAGATTGATTCTGGAGAAATATTCGATGCATGAATTCAATTCAATGAATGACTCCATTTCAAGTTCGTTTTTTTATTTTGATCTGATGCAGAGAGTCGTGTCGTCAGCATATTGAATCAATTTTCCATTCTGGATTGCAGAATTCAATCTGTTGACGTAAATTAGAAAAAGGAGTGGTCCGAATATTGATCACTGTGGGACACCGTAGGGCATTTTGACTTTGCCTGACAAGACACTCGCAAAGGTACCTCCACATAAGCCATCTGATCCAGAATTGTTTGGAGATTCAAATTTTTCTGCAAACAAGAGAAGACCATCTGTAAAAGCCAAAGATTGAATGTGGTGGTTCTAAATCTCAAATCCCATATGTTGTTGAATGGACCACAAAACGTTATCAAGAACAAGACAAAAATCAACGATAACGTAATGTCCTACCAATGGCACACACTATAAATCTGTACTTGTACTTGATACTTATCACATGGCTAAACTCTGTTTCCAACGATTCCTCAGTACTCTCTAAACTTATTAGTACTGTGTCTATGGACAAATAAAATCTCTTTATTTTCCATTTTAAAAACAACGACTGTAAAATTATGTAATTATCACTTTCCAAAGTCTCTAAACAAAGATCATATATACATAACAGTATATCACTACAATGTTACCTATTAGGTTGAATGTCGATATACTAACAAATATTTTTAGTAATAAATAGTAATAATAGTTTAACAACCATGGCTATGTTCAGACGAAACACAGCCGCAAGTCACCGAACACCAGAACAACATCTCTAAACGCCTGTATCAGCTGGAAAAGAGTGCTGGTCGTTAACAAGAGCACCTCTTGTAGAAGCTTTGAATACGTGGGTCATAGTTATATACCTAACAATAACGTTTTAAATTACTAAATACAATTCGTTTATGAAGTGTTGTTTATTATCTAATAAAAGTTTCCTGGTTACAGGAATAAATTAATTAATGATTAAATAATAATTTAATTAATCTAATTAATTAAATACTAATTTATAATACATTAATAATACTTAAATTGAATGAAACATTTCCTGGTATCAGTAAATAACCTATAGATGTATTGTAATACAGGTATCCTGTACATCACTCTTGCAACCATTTGGTTAAAATTAGCTATAAATTTGAATTTTTACTTCAGTAAAAAGGTAAAAATGATCACTAAAGATAAAACAAAACTTGAATGACTAAGTAGATTGAATAACAACCAACACGTTCTGAATGTTTTCGCAGTTGGCAGGTTGCCAAGCGCGTTATGAATGGTTCGCAACTTAAAAGCATAAAACAAAAATCTTCAGACATTTTACACATGTATGTTCAGACATTTCTTTTTTTGATAAAACCGCTATAATAAAAAGAATAAATTTTATCTTCTACAAGAATGTGTTTTATTATTATATCTTCTGGGCAATGGACGTTTGTTGATGTTAAAACACACAAAATATGTTTATCTTAATCTTAATATGTTCAGTTGATATTAATAAAATTTAATCTAAAAAATTACATTAATATAACCATGATACATTTTAGTTTTTCGGGTTATGTAAAAGAATAAATAAATAAATACGATTATAATATGAAATACCATATTGGTTTCGTTTGGATATCTTATTATTTAATGAGTCCTATTTATTTTATTTTCCGATTTAGATAGAAATCGAAGAGTAAATGACACGTAATTTTATTCTCAGATTATATTTGTATTAATTTTATACACTTAAGATTGACCGCCAGAAATATAATTAATAGTTATATAATCGTCAGACTGTTATATAAGGAGACTGAGAGTCTCCACTGCTTAGCTTCAACTGATTGGATATTTACTTACATGTGTTTGTTTTAAGTATGATAAAGTAATAAAAATGTATTTAAGAAAAATTATCATTTCACATTTTTTACTCTTTTGATACACACTAAAATTTCAACACTAAAAAATCAAAACTAGCATGGCTGAAAATCAGTTTCTTTATTAGAGAATGTTCCTCTGTAGACTCATGAAAAACTAGGTTTTGTGCTTATGCAATCCAAATTGTCTCTCGTTTCTTGGAATATTATAATCATGTGATATTTTATTTAATATAAAACCTCTTATTTAATGTTGATAACGTTATTAATGTGGATAACGTCGTATGTAATTCTTAAACAGTTTATTTTATTAATTATTATATATTTTATTATATATATATATATATATATATATATATACTTTATTTATATATGTATATATATATTTGTATTTTTATTTACTTAGTGATATATATTTTATATGAATATATTTAAATATATATTATATATTAATATATTTATAATATTTTTTGTCCCGGCGGAGCAATGTACTTTTTGCGATTCAATGTTTATTGAAATTAACATTGTGTGTGGTGTGTGTGCTGGGTGTGTGTTGTGTTGAGTCTGTGTGTGTGTGGGTGTGTGTGTGTTTGTGTGGTGTGTGCCTGTTGTGTGTAGTGTGTGTGTGTGTGTTGTGTGTGTGTGTGTAGTGTGTGTGTGGTGTGTGTGAGTGTTTGTGTTCAAAGTTCAATTCAAGTTCAAGTTCAAAATCACTTTATTCAGGAAAAAACATTCAGTACATATGTCCATACATACACTTTTATTTCCCCCCCCCAACGGGGGCGCAGAACTGCGCGTGCGGTGTGAGGCAGTTTGGAGCTAGATCCTTAATTTAATTTGACTTAACAACACAACTACATACCGTTACATTTAGAGCGAAAAAACACATATTAACATTTCCTTGCAAAATTATCCAAATTTCATACATTTTACAGTATCATTAGATATTAACAATGCATACAAATGTAATATACTTAATAACTTGATAAATAAATCCAATAATAATTCATATCAGCAAAAAAAAATACATTAACAACTTAGATAAAAATATATAATAACAATTAATTTAGGTCATAAAACAAATTAACAATTCTACATAAATAAATATTACTAATAACTGGATAAATAAATATAATAACAATCACATATAATCAAAAAAACTTATTTAACCAATTCCAAATAATAAATAATATTAACAACCTAGATAAATCAATATTATTAAACAATTAATATTATCAAAAAAAACATATTAAAACAATTCAAAATAAATAAATATATTAACAATTCCATATAAATAAATATAATAACAATTCATATAAATCAAAAAACATATTAACAAATTTAAATAAATACATAGTATTAAACAATCCATATAAATAAATAAATGTATACATTATACAGATCAATGACATAACAATAAAAATCAACAAAAACAAACTATAATACAGAATACAGAGCGTCAACCCAGGCCAGACATAGCGACAATAACGAGTGTAATATCAATAGCTATATAATAAATAAATATATATAATTACACATTACAATAATATAACATTTCACAACTAATATACTATATAACACAAAACAATTATTTTATCAATCAAGAGGCAAGTTCTTGACATATTCCAGAAGCTTTTAATTTTACCTTAGGTTTCTTCTTTCAAAAATAATGCTCTGCTCACTAATGTCAGAAAGAAATTGTTGTATATTTTAGGGACCTATGTAACAAAATTGAAATGCCGAGACCTCGAAGCCCTTGGTTACAAACTGAAGTTTTAGTAATAAATTCAGACTAGATCTTGTCATTCTGTTTAATTTTCCCTATAATTCAAATTGACCCAATGAACTTTTTGAACAAACAGAAATTACAGAGTATTGGTGTAGCTGTTTTTGTTTAAAGGTTTACAATATTATTTTCGAGAAAAATAGGTATTAGCTTCAACCTGTCCCATTAGCTTCTTAACCATTGTATTATTATATCTTAAGGCATGTCTTTGATATCATAATTACAACTATTTAAGATAGGTAATATAAGTTTCCACCATAGTGAAATCAATCCGGGAAAAAAAAACCCCTAATGAGACTCTCAAACCATGAAAGGTAAAACATTTTTTAACTGGGTCGCTTCTTACAAAATTTTTGTAAGTGATAGAGTACATAATTAACCTTTTCTCCAACTTTTTTGGACAGAAAGTCTATGTGATGGTCCCAACTAAGGCGTTTTTATCTATGTACAGCCCTAAATATTTAACATAATCTACACCTCAATATTACTACAAGTACAACTAATTAAATACATACACAGATGCTTATGAGACAAAATAAAATTAAATTCAGTGCCTATGTTGCTCATTGGTGAGGATTTGGATAATCACAAAAAAAACTACTACATTTAGATTCTAGAGGGAATTTATCAAAAGTCGAATTAGATGACAACCAGTGTGAAACCTTATGCAGATCACTTCTTAATTTTTATCTTCAGTGATTGGCCTATTTATAGGCATAGCACACAAGTGGCAAGTGTCGTCAGCATAGGCATACATGGATGAATACATCTCCAAGTCTAACATGTCCATTTAAATAAACTAAAAATATAATCGGCCGCTAAAAACTCCACCCTGAGCTGTGCCAAAGTACAATTCCTAAGGGAATCACTCATAACATTAATTAAATCTTAAACAACCTGCTTCCCTCCCCTGTACAAGAAAGGAATCAACCATGTGAGAAGCCAAACCACCAAAAACCATTAGTATAGTATCTGAATTTATCTAATAAAATGTCCTATGTCCTAGTACATCGAAAGCCTTTTGGAAAGTCAAGGCGTAAACAGCCACTGTATATTTATATTTATCTGACAGCATTGACCAATCGTAGCCTAATATGTCCTTTCAACTTTGCTAAATCGGTTCCTCTTCCAGGTAGGAACCCATACTGATTACGAGAAAAAAGCGACTTTTGGAAAAAATAATCTAATACAATTTTTGTTTTTTAATTAAAGAAAAATTTCAAAAATTTTAGCTATCACACTAATTTACAGAAATGGCCTATATGACGATACATCTGAGGGGAGACGGCCTGATTTTTAAAAAATAGGGACTACTGAGCGCTATCTTGAACTCGTCATGCACCCTTTCCCCTGTTCTAAATGTTCTTGTTACAACATACAGTACAAAAAGGGGTTGCAAATATAACTAGGTTTTTGCTTGATATTCATTATATTGATACCATCAATACCAGTGCTACGCATTGTTATTAATTGAATTACATAACATTGTACGAACCAATCTTCATAAGTACAAATCAAAAACTATCAAATCAAAACATTACATTCCCATTAAAACTCTCCAAAACAGATCACTATCCAA